>NC_087396.1:2722500-2757500 GCF_031307605.1 Tribolium castaneum | reverse complement strand
TATAACGTAAATTATTTCTTTGTATCACTTTAAAGATTTGCGTTATAGTCTTGACGAGAACTGTTAATTTCAAACGATTCTATGCTTTGAAACCAGTATACTTTCACTGAACAGAGGCAAAACGTCTAATTTCGCTTTTAAAAAACGATTTATGTCACAGAAAATCAAATTACGTTTCAGTCTAGACACAAATTGCTTATTTTAGACGATTCTTTCTTTTGAACACGAAAACTTACATTAAAAAGATTAAAAACGTCTTATTCTGGCTCAAAACTGCAAATTATGTATTACTTTGGATAAAAGTAGTTTATCCCGATTACTCCTTTGCTTAGAATAGAGCAAACTTGTATAAAACTTAATGAAAACTTTAAATTTCGTCTCAAAGAAATAATTTACGTTATAGTTTTGACCAGAACTGTTAATTTCAAACGATTTTATGCCCCCAAACGAGAAAACTTTCACTAAACAGATGCCAAACGCCTTAGTTCGTTTTATAAAAACGACATGTTACAGTTTGAACAAAAAAATTATTTTCGTTGTTGTGTCAAAATAATTTATTTCGAATGATTCAATGGAGCGAAACGTGTAAACTTTTAAAGGACAGATGCAAAATACCATATTACCACTTAAATCGTTATTTTAAAGCAAAGTATTAGCTTTTGCACTTGTTCAATTAAAGTTTGCTTACTTCGAAGTATGTAGTCGTCCGAAATAATTTTTTTTTGTCAAAACTATAACGTAATTTGTTCTTTTGAGCTTGAATATAGAGTTTTCATTACGTTTTATAGTAGTTTACTCTACTCTAAGCATAGAATCAAACAGAGTAATCCGCTTTTGTTAAAACTGATACATAATTTGCTCTTATTTTGGGAGAATAAGACATTTTCAATATGTTTGATAAAATTTTTCTTGTTTATAGCAAGGAATAGTTTAAAATAAGCTGTATTTGCCTAAACTGATACGTAATTCGATATTTGTGCATGGATACGATGTTTTCAGTTTCTTTGACGTGTGAAATTTCTTGTTGCAAAAGGTAATAATTTGCTTTAAAACAACGCTTTATATGGTAATATGTGGTTTTGCATCTGCCCCATAAAAGTTCATTAGTTTCGAATCATAAAATCGTTTGAAATAAACAGTGCTGGTCAAAACTATAACGTAAATTATTTCTTTGAGACGAAATTTAAAGTTTTCATTAAGTTTTATACAAGTTTACTCTATTCTAAGTAAAGGAGTAATCAGGATAAATTGCTTTTATCTAGAGTAATATATAATTTGCAGTTTTCAGCCAGAATAAGACGTTTTTAATCTTTTTAATGTAAGTTTTTGTATTCAAAACAAAGGATCGTCTAAAGTAAGCAGTTTTTGTCCAGACTGAAACGTAATTCCAATTTCTGTGCCTGAATAAGGGGTTTTCAGTTACTTTGATGTAAGGTTTCATGTTTGTAACAATGAATTAACGAAAATAATTGGTTTTTATCCAAACTGTGTCATGAATCGTTTTTAAAAGGCGAAATAAGGTGTTTTTCCTCTGTACAGTGAAAGTTTACTCGTTTCAAAGCATAGAACCGTTTGAAATTAACAGCTCTCGTTAAGACTATAACGCAAATCTTTTGTTTTGTACTAAAATAAGACGTTTTTAGTCAGTTTGATATAAGTTTTCTTGTTCAAAGCAAAATATTGTCGAAAATCAACCGTTTTTGTCTAAACTGATACAAAATTCGGTGGTTTGTGTCCGAATACAAAGTTTTCGATTCTTTAATGTTAGGTTTGCTGCTTCTAACAAAGAATCAACGAAAATATTTTGTTTTAATACAAACTGCATTATAAAATGTCTTTATAGGACAAAACATGATGTTTGGCGTCTGTTTAATAAAAATTTACTCGTTTGGAAGCATAGAATCATTCCAAATAAGCTATTCTCGTCGAAACTATAATGTAATTAGTATTTTGTGCTAGAATACAGCGTTTTTGTTAGATTTATTAACAATTTTGTCTATTTTAAGCAATGAAACGAATAGGATTAGCTGCCTTTATCCAAAGTGATACATAAATTGCTCTTTTATGCCAGATTAATACGTTTTTAGTCTGTTCGATGTATATTTTCATGTTCAAAGCAAAAGATCGTCTAAAATAAGCCGTTTTTGTTTGAACTGATGAACAATTCAGACTGAGAGTCAACAAAAATAATTTGTTTTAATCCAAACTGATACTTTTTGACCCTATAAGAGTCCTATAAGAGTCCGAGATACGCCGTTCTCGTCAAGTCTATAACGTAATTCATTTTTTTGTGTCAGAATACGACGTTTTCTGTCTGTTTAATATAATTTTTTAATAATAATAATAATAATAACAATAATAACAATAATAATAATAATAATAATAATAATAATAATAATAATAATAATAGTAATAATAATAATAATAATAATAATAACAATAATAATAATAATAATAGTAATAATAATAATAATAATAATAATAATAATAGTAATAAAAGTAAGCTTAGTTTTCTAAGCAAAAATGAAGCTTATTTTGTGTGTTATATGAGCGTTTTCTCATTTCTATGCAAGAAATCATCTGTGATCTGTATTTTTAGGCAAGAAATTGTCTAAAATTAATAACTCATTTTAAAACTGGTATAAAAACATTTACTATACAAAAGTTAATAATAATAATAATAATAATAATAATAGTAATAAAAGAAATAATAATAATAATAATAATAATAATAATAATAATAATAATAATAATAATAATGATAATAATACTTATAATAATGAATTTCTTTGTAAATTAAAGCTTAGTTTTTCTAAGCAAAAATGATGCTTATTTTGTGTTATCTGAGCGTTTTCTCATTTCTATGCAAGAGATCATCTGTGATCTGTTTTTTTAGGCAAGAAATTGTCTAAAATTAATAACTCATTTTAAAACTGGTATAAAAACATTTACTATACAAAAGTTATAATCGGTTTTTAATAATAATAATATTAATAATAATAATAATAATAATAATAATAATAATAATAAAAATAATAGTAATAATAATAATAATAATAAAAATAATAATAATAGTAGTAATAAAAATAAGCTTAGTTTTCTAAGCCAAAATGAAGCTTATTTTGTGTTATATGAGCTTTTCTCATTTCTATGCAAAAGATCATGTGTGATCTGTGTTTTTAGGCAATCTAAGCCATTTGATAGTTTTTAGGCAAGAAATTGGCTAAAATTAATAACTCATTTTAAAACTGGTATAAAAACATTTACTATACAAAAGTTAATAATAATAATAATAATAATAATAATAATAATAATAATAATAATAATAATACTAATAATAATATTAATAATAACAATAATAATAATAATAATAATAATAATAATAATAATAATAGTAATAGTAACAAAAGTAATAATAATAATAATACTTTTAATAAGGAAAAATGGAGCTTATTTTGTGTGTTACATGAGCGTTTTCTCATTTCTATGCATAAGCCATTTAATAGTTTTTAATATTTAACAAAAATTTGCATTAAAATAAAATGTTTGAAAAACTGAAATTAAACTAAATTAAGTGTGTCTAACAATTTAGTAGAGAAGAAAGGAGGAGACATAAAAGTCACTAAAGTCTTAGAGTTGTCTTTAGTCGTCATATTAATAACAATAACATTTATAATAACAATACTAGTAGTACTAAATTTGCTTATATGCAAGCGCTTAATTAAGGTAACAGTTTTTTTGTTTTTTGCTTATATCTCGAAAACAGTTACTCCTATCAATTTTTACTTTTTCACCAAAATTAAGGTGATAAAATTTCCTACAAAATAGTTATTTGCATTTTTCATGTAGAACTAACCATAAGCGAGATATAAGTTTGAAAATAATTAATAATTAAAAAAAAGTGTTTTAACAGAAAATGTCTTGTGATTTATAAAATACACTTAATTTATTGGGTCCAATACTGTATTAGAAGAAAAAGGAGGTGACATAAAAGTCACTGAAGTCTTCAGAGTCGTTTTTAAATGCTGCATTTTTGTCTTCGTCTCAAACATTGAAAACTGAATTTCATTTTTGTTCAGTAACAGTTACAGTTTTCTTATTGGTTTTTTGCTTATATCTCGAAAACAGTTACTCCTATCAAATTTTATCCTTCTTTCAAAATTAAAGCTGATAAAATTTCCAACAAAATAGTTATTTACATTTTTCTTGTAGGACCAAGCATAAACGAGTTATAGAGTTGGATATAAATAATATTTAACAAAAATTTGCTTTAAAATAAAATGCTTGAAAAACTTGAATTAAACTAAATTAATTGTGTCTAACACTTTAGTAGAGGAAAAAGGAGAAGACATAAAAGTCACTAAATGTTTCAGAGTCGTCTTTAGTCGTCATATTAATAACAATAACATTAATAATAATAATACTAATAGTACTAAATTTGCTTATATGCAAACGCTTAATTAAGGTAACAGTTTTTTGGTTTTTTGCTTATATCTCGAAAACAGTTACTCCAATCAATTTTTACTTTTTTACTAAAATTAAAGGTGATAAAATTTCCTACAAAATAGTTATTTGCATTTTTCATGTAGAACTAACCATAAGCGAGATATAAGTTTGAAAATAATTAATAATTAAAAAAAAGTGTTTTAACAGAAAATGTCTTGTGATTTAAAATACACTTAATTTATTGGGTTCAATACTTTATTAGAAGAAAAAGGAGGTGACATAAAAGTCACTGAAGTCTTCAGAGTCGTTTTTAAATGCTGCATTTTTGTCTTCGTCTCAAACATTGAAAACTGAATTACATTTTTGTTCAGTAACAGTTACAGTTTTCTTATTGGTTTTTTGCTTATATCTCGAAAACAGTTACTCCTACCAAATTTTATCTTTCTTTCAAAATTAAAGCTGATAAAATTTCCAACAAAATAGTTATTTACATTTTTCTTGTAGGACCAAGCATAAACGAGTTATAGAGTTGGATATAAATAATATTTAACAAAAATTTGCTTTAAAATAAAATGCTTGAAAAACCCGAATTAAACTAAATTAATTGTGTCTAACACTTTAGTAGAGGAAAAAGGAGAAGACATAAAAGTCACTAAATGTTTCAGAGTCGTCTTTAGTCGTCATATTAATAACAATAACATTAATAATAATAATACTAATAGTACTAAATTTGCTTATATGCAAACGCTTAATTAAGGTAACAGTTTTTTGGTTTCTTGCTTATATCTCGAAAACAGTTACTCCTATCAATTTTTATCTTTTTTTCAAAATTAAAGCTGATAAAATTTCCTACAAAATAGTTATTTGCATTTTTTTGTAGGACCAACCATAAGCGAGTTATAGAGTTGGATATAAATAATCTTTAACAAAAATTTGCTTTAAAATAAAATGTTTGAAAAACCGAAATTAAACTAAATTAAGACTAACACTTTAGTAGAGGAAAAAGGAGAAGACATAAAAGTCACCAAAGTCTTAAGAGTCGTTTTTAGTCGTCACATTAATAACAATAACATTAATATTAATAATACTAATATTACTAAATTTGCTTATATGCAAGCGCTTTATTAAGGTAACAGTTTTTTGGTTTTTTGCTTATATCTCGAAAACTGTTACTCCTATCAAATTTTATCTTTCTTTCAAAATTAAAGCTGATAAAATTTCCAACAAAATCGTTATTTGCATTTTTCTTGTAGGACCAACCATAAGCGAGTTATAGAGTTGGATATAAATAATCTTTAACAAAAATTTGCTTTAAAATAAAATGTTTGAAAAACCGATATTAAACTAAATTAATTGGGTCTAACACTTTAGTAGAGGAAAAACGAGAAAACATAAAGTCACCAAAATCTTCAGAGTTGTTTTTAGTACTAAATCAGCTTATATGCAAGCGCTTAATTAAGGTAACAGTTTTTTGGTTTCTTGCTTATATCTCGAAAACAGTTACTCCTATCAATTTTTATCTTTTTACTAAAATTAAAGCTGATAAAATTTCCTACAAAATAGTAATTTGCATTTTTCATGTAGGACTAACCATAAGCGAGATATAAGTTTGAAAATAACTAATATTTAAAAAAAAGTGCTTTAACAGAAAATGTCTTGTGATTTAAAATACACTTAATTTATTGGGTCCAATACTTTATTAGAAGAAAAAGGAGGTGACATAAAAGTCACTGAAGTCTTCAGAGTCGATTTTAAATGCTGCATTTTCGTCTTCGTCTCAAACATTGAAAACTGAATTACATTTTTGTTCAGTAACAGTTACAGTTTTCTTATTGGTTTTTTGCTTATATCTCGAAAACTGTTACTCCTATCAATTTTTATCTTTATTTCAAAATTAAAGCTGATAAAATTTCCTACAAAATCGTTATTTGCATTTTTCATGTAGGACCAACCATAAGCGAGTTATAGAGTTGGATATAAATAATATTTAACAAAAATTTGCTTTAAAATAAAATGTTTGAAAAACTGAAATTAAACTAATTTAATTGGGTCTAACACTTTAGTAGAGGAAAAAGAAAAAGACATAAAAGTCACTAAAGGTTTCAGAGTCGTCTTTAGTCGTCATATTAATAACAATAACATTAATGATAATAATACTAATAGTACTAAATTTGCTTATATGCAAACGCTTAATTAAGGTAACAGTGTTTTGGTTTCTAGCTTATATCTCGAAAACAGTTACTCCTATCAATTTTTATCTTATTACTAAAATTAAAGCTGATAAAATTTCCTACAAAATAGTTATTTGCATTTCTTTTGTAAAACTAACCATAAGCGAGTTATAGAGTTGGAAATAAATAATCTTCAACAAAAATTTGCTTTAAAATAAAATGTTTGAAAAACCGAAATTAAACTAAATTAATTGAGTCTAACACTTTAGTATAGGAAAAAGAGAAGACATAAAAGTCACCAAAGTCTTCAGAGTCGTTTTTAGTCGTCATTTTAATAACAATAACATTAATAATAATAATACTAATAGTACTAAATTTGCTTATATGCAAGCGCTTTATTAAGGTAACAGTTTTTGGTTTCTTGCTTATTTCTCGAAAACAGTTACTCCTATCAATTTTTATCTTTTTACTAAAATTAAAGCTGATAAAATTTCCTACAAAATAGTTATTTGCATTTTTCTTGTAGGAAAAAGCATAAGCGAGTTATAGAGATGGATATAAATAATATTTAACAAAAATTTGCTTTAAAATAAAATGTTTGAAATACTGAAATTAAACTAAATTAATTGTGTCTAACACTTTAGTAGAGAAAAAAGAAAAAGACATAAAAGTCACTAAAGGTTTCAGAGTCGTCTTTAATCGTCATATTATTAACAATAACATTAATGATAATAATACTAATAGTACTAAATTTGCTTATATGCAAACGCTTAATTAAGTTAACAGTTTTTTGGTTTCTTGCTTATATCTCGAAAACAGTTACTCCTATCAATTTTTATCTTTTACTAAAATTAAAGCTGATAAAATTTCCTACAAAATAGTAATTTGCATTTTTCATGTAGGACTAACCATAAGCGAGATATAAGTTTGAAAATAACTAATATTTAAAAAAAAGTGCTTTAACAGAAAATGTCTTGTGATTTAAAATACACTTAATTTATTGGGTCCAATACTTTATTAGAAAAAAAAGGAGGTGACATAAAAGTCACTGAAGTCTTCAGAGTCGATTTTAAATGCTGCATTTTCGTCTTCGTCTCAAACATTGAAAACTGAATTACATTTTTGTTCAGTAACAGTTACAGTTTTCTTATTGGTTTTTTGCTTATATCTTGAAAACTGTTACTCCTATCAATTTTTATCTTTCTTTCAAAATTAAAGCTGATAAAATTTCCTACAAAATCGTTATTAGCATTTTTCTTGTAGGACCAACCATAAGCGAGTTATAGAGTTGGATATAAATAATCTTTAACAAAAATTTGCTTTAAAATAAAATGTTTGAAAAACCGAAATTAAACTAAATTAATTGGGTCTAACACTTTAGTAGAAGAAAAAGGAGAAAACATAAAGTCACCAAAGTCTTCAGAGTTGATTTTAGTACTAAATTTGCTTATATGCAAGCGCTTAATTAAGGTAACAGTTTTTTGGTTTCTTGCTTATATCTCAGAAACAGTTACCCCTATCAATTTTTATCTTTTTACTAAAATTAAAGCTGATAAAATTTCCTACAAAATAGTAATTTGCATTTTTCATGTAGGACTAACCATAAGCGAGATATAAGTTTGAAAATAATTAATATTTAAAAAAAAAGTGTTTTAACAGAAAATGTCTTGGGATTTAAAATACACTTAATTTATTGGGTCCAATAGTTTATTAGAAGAAAAAGGAGGTAACATAAAAGTCACTGAAGTCTTCAGAGTCGATTTTAAATGCTGCATTTTCGTCTTCGTCTCAAACATTGAAAACTGAATTACATTTTTGTTCAGTAACAGTTACAGTTTTCTTATTGGTTTTTTGCTTATATCTCGAAAACTGTTACTCCTATCAATGTTTATCTTTATTTCAAAATTAAAGCCGATAAAATTTCCTACAAAATCGTTATTTGCATTTTTCATGTAGGACCAACCATAAGCGAGTTATAGAGTTGGATATAAATAATATTTAACAAAAATTTGCTTTAAAATAAAATGTTTGAAAAACTGAAATTAAACTAATTTAATTGTGTCTAACACTTTAGTAGAGGAAAAAGAAAAAGACATAAAAGTCACTAAAGGTTTCAGAGTCGTCTTTAGTCGTCATATTAATAACAATAACATTAATGATAATAATGCTAATAGTACTAAATTTGCTCATATGCAAACGCTTAATTAAGGTAACAGTGTTTTGGTTTCTTGCTTATATCTCGAAAACAGTTACTCCTATCAATTTTTATCTTTTTACTAAAATTAAAGCTGATAAAATTTCCTACAAAATAGTTATTTGCATTTCTTTTGTAAGACCAACCATAAGCGAGTTATAGAGTTGGATATAAAATATCTTCAACAAAAATTTGCTTTAAAATAAAATGTTTGAAAAACCGAAATTAAACTAAATTAATTGAGTCTAACACTTTAGTATAGGAAAAAGGAGAAGACATAAAAGTCACCAAAGTTTTGAGAGTCGTTTTTAGTCGTCATATTAATAACAATAACATTAATAATAATAATACTAATAGTACTAAATTTGCTTATATGCAAGCGCTTTATTAAGGTAACAGTTTTTTGGTTTCTTGCTTATATCTCGAAAACAGTTACTCCTATCAATTTTTATCTTTTTACTAAAATTAAAGCTGATAAAATTTCCTACAAAATAGTTATTTGCATTATTCTTGAAGGACCAAGCATAAGCGAGTTATAGAGATGGATATAAATAATATTTAACAAAAATTTGCTTTAAAATAAAATGTTTGAAATACTGAAATTAAACTAAATTAATTGTGTCTAACACTTTAGTAGAGTAAAAAGAAAAAGACATAAAAGTCACCAAAGTCTTCAAAATCGTTTTTAGTCGTCATATTAATAACAATAACATTAATAATAATATTACTAATAGTACTAAATCTGCTTATATGCAAGCGCTTTATTAAGGTAACAGTTTTTTGGTTTCTTGCTTATATCTCGAAAACAGTTACTCCTATCAATATTTATCTTTTTACTAAAATTAAAGCTGATAAAATTTCCTACAAAATAGTAATTTGCATTTTTCATGTAGGACTAACCATAAGCGAGATATAAGTTTGAAAATAACTAATATTTAAAAAAAAGTGCTTTAACAGAAAATGTCTTGTGATTTAAAATACACTTAATTTATTGGGTCCAATACTTTATTAGAAAAAAAAGGAGGTGACATAAAAGTCACTGAAGTCTTCAGAGTCGATTTTAAATGCTGCATTTTCGTCTTCGTCTCAAACATTGAAAACTGAATTACATTTTTGTTCAGTAACAGTTACAGTTTTCTTATTGGTTTTTTGCTTATATCTTGAAAACTGTTACTCCTATCAATTTTTATCTTTCTTTCAAAATTAAAGCTGATAAAATTTCCTACAAAATCGTTATTAGCATTTTTCTTGTAGGACCAACCATAAGCGAGTTATAGAGTTGGATATAAATAATCTTTAACAAAAATTTGCTTTAAAATAAAATGTTTGAAAAACCGAAATTAAACTAAATTAATTGGGTCTAACACTTTAGTAGAAGAAAAAGGAGAAAACATAAAGTCACCAAAGTCTTCAGAGTTGATTTTAGTACTAAATTTGCTTATATGCAAGCGCTTAATTAAGGTAACAGTTTTTTGGTTTCTTGCTTATATCTCAGAAACAGTTACCCCTATCAATTTTTATCTTTTTACTAAAATTAAAGCTGATAAAATTTCCTACAAAATAGTAATTTGCATTTTTCATGTAGGACTAACCATAAGCGAGATATAAGTTTGAAAATAATTAATATTTAAAAAAAAAGTGTTTTAACAGAAAATGTCTTGGGATTTAAAATACACTTAATTTATTGGGTCCAATAGTTTATTAGAAGAAAAAGGAGGTAACATAAAAGTCACTGAAGTCTTCAGAGTCGATTTTAAATGCTGCATTTTCGTCTTCGTCTCAAACATTGAAAACTGAATTACATTTTTGTTCAGTAACAGTTACAGTTTTCTTATTGGTTTTTTGCTTATATCTCGAAAACTGTTACTCCTATCAATGTTTATCTTTATTTCAAAATTAAAGCCGATAAAATTTCCTACAAAATCGTTATTTGCATTTTTCATGTAGGACCAACCATAAGCGAGTTATAGAGTTGGATATAAATAATATTTAACAAAAATTTGCTTTAAAATAAAATGTTTGAAAAACTGAAATTAAACTAATTTAATTGTGTCTAACACTTTAGTAGAGGAAAAAGAAAAAGACATAAAAGTCACTAAAGGTTTCAGAGTCGTCTTTAGTCGTCATATTAATAACAATAACATTAATGATAATAATGCTAATAGTACTAAATTTGCTCATATGCAAACGCTTAATTAAGGTAACAGTGTTTTGGTTTCTTGCTTATATCTCGAAAACAGTTACTCCTATCAATTTTTATCTTTTTACTAAAATTAAAGCTGATAAAATTTCCTACAAAATAGTTATTTGCATTTCTTTTGTAAGACCAACCATAAGCGAGTTATAGAGTTGGATATAAAATATCTTCAACAAAAATTTGCTTTAAAATAAAATGTTTGAAAAACCGAAATTAAACTAAATTAATTGAGTCTAACACTTTAGTATAGGAAAAAGGAGAAGACATAAAAGTCACCAAAGTTTTGAGAGTCGTTTTTAGTCGTCATATTAATAACAATAACATTAATAATAATAATACTAATAGTACTAAATTTGCTTATATGCAAGCGCTTTATTAAGGTAACAGTTTTTTGGTTTCTTGCTTATATCTCGAAAACAGTTACTCCTATCAATTTTTATCTTTTTACTAAAATTAAAGCTGATAAAATTTCCTACAAAATAGTTATTTGCATTATTCTTGAAGGACCAAGCATAAGCGAGTTATAGAGATGGATATAAATAATATTTAACAAAAATTTGCTTTAAAATAAAATGTTTGAAATACTGAAATTAAACTAAATTAATTGTGTCTAACACTTTAGTAGAGTAAAAAGAAAAAGACATAAAAGTCACCAAAGTCTTCAAAATCGTTTTTAGTCGTCATATTAATAACAATAACATTAATAATAATATTACTAATAGTACTAAATCTGCTTATATGCAAGCGCTTTATTAAGGTAACAGTTTTTTGGTTTCTTGCTTATATCTCGAAAACAGTTACTCCTATCAATATTTATCTTTTTACTAAAATTAAAGCTGATAAAATTTCCTACAAAATAGTTATTTGCATTATTCTTGAAGGACCAACCATAAGCGAGTTATAGAGTTGGATATAAATAATATTTAACAAAAATTTACTTTAAAATAAAATGTTTGAAAAACCGAAATTAAACTAAATTAATTGAGTCTAACACTTTAGTAGTGGAAAAAGAAAAAGACATAAAAGTCACTAAAGGTTTCAGAGTTGTCTTTAGTTGTCATATTAATAACAATAACATTAATAATAATAATACTAATAGTACTAAATTTGCTTATATGCAAACGCTTAATTAAGGTAACAGTGTTTTGGTTTCTTGCTTATATCTCGAAAACAGTTACTCCTATCAATTTTTATCTTTTTACTAAAATTCAAGCTGATAAAATTTCCTACAAAATAGTTATTTGCATTTTTCATGTAGGACTAACCATAAGCGAGATATATGATTGAAAATAATTAATATTTAAAAAAAAAGTGCTTTAACAGAAAATGTCTTGTGATTTAAAATACACTTAATTTATTGGGTCCAATACTTTATTAGAAGAAAAAGGAAGTGACATAAAAGTCACTGAAGTCTTCAGAGTCGATTTTAAATGCTGCAGTTTCGTCTTCGTCTCAAACATTGAAAACCGAATTACATTTTTGTTCAGTAACAGTCACAGTTTTCTTATTGGTTTTTTGCTTATATCTCGAAAACAGTTACTCCTATCAATTTTTATCTTTCTTTCAAAATTAAAGCTGATAAAATTTCCTACAAAATAGTTATTTGCATTTTTCTTGTAGGACCAACCATAAGCGAGTTATAGAGTTGGATATAAATAATATTTAACAAAAATTTGCTTTAAAATAAAATGTTTGAAAAACTGAAATTAAACTAATTTAATTGTGTCTAACACTTTAGTAGAGGAAAAAGAAGAAGACATAAAAGTCACTAAAGGTTTCAAAGTTGTCTTTAATCGTCATATTAATAACAATAACATTAATAATAATAATACTAATAGTACTAAATTTGCTTATATGCAAACGCTTAATTAAGGTAACAGTGTTTTGGTTTATTGCTCATATCTCGAAAACAGTTACTTCTATCAATTTTTATCTATTTACTAAAATTCAAGCTGATAAAATTTCCTACAAAATAGTTAAATGCATTTTTTGTGTAGGACTAACCATAAGCGAGATATAAGATTGAAAATAATTAATATTTAAAAAAGAAGTGCTTTAACAGAAAATGTCTTGTGATTTAAAATACACTTAATTTATTAGGTCCAATACTTTATTAAAAAAAAAGGGGGTGACATATAAGTCACTGAAGTCTTCAGAGTCGATTTTAAATGCTGCATTTTCGTCTTCGTCTCAAACATTGAAAACTGAATTACATTTTTTTCTGAAACGGTAACAGTTTTTACTTTGGTTTTTTGCTTATATCTCGAAAACAGTTACTCCTATCAATTTTTATCTTTCTGTCAAAATTAAAGCTGATAAAATTTCCTACAAAATAGTTATTTGCATTTTTCTTGTAGGACCAACCATAAGCGAGTTATAGAGTTGGATATAAATAATATTTAACAAAAATTTGCTTTAAAATAAAATGTTTGAAAAACTGAAATTAAACTAATTTAATTGTGTCTAACACTTTAGTAGAGGAAAAAGAAGAAGACATTAAAGTCACTAAAGGTTTCAAAGTTGTCTTTAATCGTCATATTAATAACAATAACATTAATAATAATAATACTAATAGTACTAAATTTGCTTATATGCAAACGCTTAATTAAGGTAACAGTGTTTTGGTTTCTTGCTCATATCTCGAAAACAGTTACTCCTATCAATTTTTATCTTTTTACTAAAATTCAAGCTGATAAAATTTCCTACAAAATAGTTATTTGCATTTTTTATGTAGGACTAACCATAAGCGAGATATAAGATTGAAAATAATTAATATTTAAAAAAGAAGTGCTTTAACAGAAAATGTCTTGTGATTTAAAATACACTTAATTTATTAGGTCCAATACTTTATTAAAAAAAAAAAGGGGGTGACATATAAGTCACTGAAGTCTTCAGAGTCGATTTTAAATGCTGCATTTTCGTCTTCGTCTCAAACATTGAAAACTGAATTACATTTTTGTTCTGAAACGGTAACAGTTTTTACTTTGATTTTTTGCTTATATCTCGAAAACAGTTACTCCTATCAATTTTTATCTTTCTTTCAAAATTAAAGCTGATAACATTTCCTACAAAATAGTTATTTGCATTTTTCTTGTAGGACCAACCATAAGCGAGTTATAAAGTTGGATATAAATAATATTTAACAAAAACTTGCTTAAAAATAAAATGTTTGAAATACTGAAATTAAACTAAATTAATTGTGTCTAACACTTTAGTAGAGTAAAAAGAAAAAGACATAAAAGTCACCAAAGTCTTCAAAATCGTTTTTAGTCGTCATATTAATAACAATAACATTAATAATAATATTACTAATAGTACTAAATCTGCTTATATGCAAGCGCTTTATTAAGGTAACAGTTTTTTGGTTTCTTGCTTATATCTCGAAAACAGTTACTCCTATGAATTTTTGTCTTTCTTTCAAAATTAAAGCTGATAAAATATTCTACAAAATAGTTATTTGCATTTTTCTTGTAGGACCAACCATAAGCGAGTTATAGAGTTGGATATAAATAATACATAACAAAAATTTGCTTTAAAATAAAATGTTTGAAAAACTGAAATTAAACTAATTTAACTGTGTCTAACACTTTAGTAGAGGAAAAAGGAAAAGACATAAAAGTCACTAAAGGTTTCGGAGTTGTCTTTAGTTGTCATATTAATAACAATAACATTAATAATAATAATACTAATAGTACTAAATTTGCTTATATGCAAACGCTCAATTAAGGTAACAGTGTTTTGGTTTCTTGCTTATATCTCGAAAACAGTTACTCCTATCAATTTTTATCTTTTTACTAAAATTCAAGCTGATAAAATTTCCTACAAAATAGTTATTTGCATTTTTCATGTAGGACTAACCATAAGCGAGATATAAGTTTGAAAATAATTAATATTTAAAAAAAAGTGCTTTAACAGAAAATGTCTTGTGATTTAAAATACACTTAATTTATTAGGTCCAATACTTTATTAGAAGAAAAAGGGGGTGACATATAAGTCACTGAAGTCTTCAGAGTCGATTGTAAATGCTGCATTTTCGTCTTCGTCTCAAACATTGAAAACTGAATTACATTTTTGTTCTGAAACGGTAACAGTTTTCACTTTGGTTTTTTGCTTATATCTCGAAAACAATTACTCCTATCAGTTTTTATTTTTTTTTCAAAATAAAGCTGATAAAATTTCCTACAAAATAGTTATTTGCATTTTTCTTGTAGGACCAACCATAAGCGAGTTATAAAGTTGGATATAAATAATATTTAACAAAAACTTGCTTAAAAATTAAATGTGTGAAATACTGAAATTAAACTAAATTAATTGTGTCTAACACTTTAGTAGAGAAAAAAGAAAAAGACATAAAAGTCACCAAAGTCTTCAGAATCGTTTTTAGTCGTCATATTAATAACAATAACATTAATAATAATAATACTAATAGTACTAAATTTGCTTACATGCAAACGCTTAATTCAGGTAACAATTTTTTGGTTTCTTGCTTATATCTCGAAAACAGTTACTCCTATCAATTTTTATCTTTTCACTAAAATTAAAACTGATAAAATTTCCTACAAAATAGTTAATTGCATTTTTAATGTAGGACTAACCATAAGCGAGATATAAGTTTGAAAATAATTAAAATTTAAAAAAAAGTGCTTCAACAGAAAATGTCTTGTGATTTAAAATACACTTAATTTATTGGGTCCAATACTTTATTAGAAGAAAAAAGAGGTGACAGAAAGGTCACTGAAGTCTTTAGAGTCGTTTGTAAATGCTGCATTTTCGTCTTCGTCTCAAACATTGAAAACTGATTTACATTTTTGTTCAGTAACTGTTACAGTTTTCTTATTGGTTTTTTGCTTATATCTCGAAAACAGTTACTCCTATCAATTTTTATCTTTCTTTTAAAATTAAAGCTGATAAAATTTCCTACAAAATAGTTATTTGCATTTTTCTTGTAGGACCAACCATAAGCGAGTTATAAAGTTGGATATAAATAATATTTAACAAAAACTTGCTTAAAAATTAAATGTTTGAAATACTGAAATTAAACTAAATTAATTGTGTCTAACACTTTAGTAAAGAAAAAAGAAAAAGACATAAAAGTCACCAAAGTCTTCAGAATCGTTTTTAGTCGTCATATTAATAACAATAACATTAATAATAATAATACTAATAGTACTAAATTTGCTTACATGCAAACGCTTAATTCAGGTAACAATTTTTTGGTTTCTTGCTTATATCTCGAAAACAGTTACTCCTATCAATTTTTATCTTTTTACTAAAATTAAAGCTGATAAAATTTCCTACAAAATAGTTAATTGCATTTTTAATGTAGGACTAACCATAAGCGAGATATAAGTTTGAAAATAATTAAAATTTAAAAAAAAGTGCTTCAACAGAAAATGTCTTGTGATTTAAAATACACTTAATTTATTGGGTCCAATACTTTATTAGAAGAAAAAAGAGGTGACAGAAAGGTCACTGAAGTCTTCAGAGTCAATTTTAAATGCTGCATTTTCGTCTTCGTCTCAAACATTGAATACTGAATTACATTTTTGTTCTGAAACGGTAACAGTTTTTACTTTGGTTTTTTGCTTATATCTCGAAAACAGTTACTCCTATCAATTTTTATCTTTCTTTCAAAATTAAAGCTGATAAAATTTCCTACAAAATAGTTATTTGCATTTTTCTTGTAGGACCAACCATAAGCGAGTTATAAAGTTGGATATAAATAATATTTAACAAAAACTTGCTTAAAAATTAAATGTTTGAAATACTGAAATTAAACTAAATTAATTGTGTCTAACACTTTAGTAGAGAAAAAAGAAAAAGACATAAAAGTTACCAAAGTCTTCAGAATCGTTTTTAGTCGTCATATTAATAACAATAACATTAATAATAATAATACTAATAATAATACTAATAGTATTATAAAATAAAAGTTACCAAAGTCTTCAGAATCGTTTTTAGTCGTCATATTAATAACAATAACATTAATAATAATAATACTAATA
The DNA here is from genome assembly GCF_031307605.1 of Tribolium castaneum. Lineage (NCBI taxonomy): Eukaryota > Metazoa > Arthropoda > Insecta > Coleoptera > Tenebrionidae > Tribolium > Tribolium castaneum. The sequence goes on along the minus strand of NC_087396.1, from coordinate 2,740,487 downwards.
GTACTAAATTTGCTAATATGCAAACGCTTAATTAAGGTAATAGTATTATTATTAGTATTATTATTATTAATGTTATTGTTATTAATATGACGACTAAAAACGATTCTGAAGACTTTGGTAACTTTTATGTCTTTTTCTTTTTTCTCTACTAAAGTGTTAGACACAATTAATTTAGTTTAATTTCAGTATTTCAAACATTTAATTTTTAAGCAAGTTTTTGTTAAATATTATTTATATCCAACTTTATAACTCGCTGATGGTTGGTCCTACAAGAAAAATGCAAATAACTATTTTGTAGGAAATTTTATCAGCTTTATTTTGAAAAAAAGATAAAAACTAATAGGAGTAATTGTTTTCGAGATATAAGCAAAAAACCAAAGTGAAAACTGTTACCGTTTCAGAACAAAAATGTAATTCAGTTTTCAATGTTTGAGACGAAGATGAAAATGCAGCATTTACAATCGACTCTGAAGACTTCAGTGACTTATATGTCACCCCCTTTTTCTTCTAATAAAGTATTGGACATAATAAATTAAGTGTATTTTAAATCACAAGACATTTTCTGTTAAAGCACTTTTTTTTTAAATATTAATTATTTTCCAACTTATATCTCGCTTATGGTTAGTCCTACATGAAAAATGCAAATAACTATTTTGTAGGAAATTTTATCAGCTTGAATTTTAGTAAAAAGATAAAAATTGATAGGAGTAACTGTTTTCGAGATATAAGCAAGAAACCAAAACACTGTTACCTTAATTAAGCGTTTGCATATAAGCAAATTTAGTACTATTAGTATTATTATTATTAATGTTATTGTTATTAATATGACAACTAAAGACAACTCTGAAACCTTTAGTGACTTTTATGTCTTTTCCTTTTTTCTCTACTAAAGTGTTAGACACAGTTAAATTAGTTTAATTTCAGTTTTTCAAACATTTTATTTTAAAGCAAATTTTTGTTAAATATTATTTATATCCAACTCAATAACTCGCTTATGGTTGGTCCTACAAGAAAAATGCAAATAACTATTTTGTAGAATATTTTATCAGCTTTAATTTTGAAAGAAAGACAAAAATTCATAGGAGTAACTGTTTTCGAGATATAAGCAAGAAACCAAAAAACTGTTACCTTAATAAAGCGCTTGCATATAAGCAGATTTAGTACTATTAGTATTATAATTATTAATGTTATTGTTATTAATATGACGACTAAAAACGATTCTGAAGACTTTGGTGACTTTTATGTCTTTTTCTTTTTTCTCTACTAAAGTGTTAGACACAATTAATTTAGTTTAATTTCAGTATTTCAAACATTTTATTTTTAAGCAAGTTTTTGTTAAATATTATTTATATCCAACTTTATAACTCGCTTATGGTTGGTCCTACAAGAAAAATGCAAATAACTATTTTGTAGGAAATGTTATCAGCTTTAATTTTGAAAAAAAGATAAAAATTGATAGGAGTAACTGTTTTCGAGATATGAGCAAGAAACCAAAACACTGTTACCTTAATTAAGCGTTTGCATATAAGCAAATTTAGTTCTATTAGTATTATTATTATTAATGTTATTGTTATTAATATGACGATTAAAGACAACTTTGAAACCTTTAGTGACTTTTATGTCGTCTTCTTTTTCCTCTACTAAAGTGTTAGACACAATTAAATTAGTTTAATTTCAGTTTTTCAAACATTTTATTTTAAAGCAAATTTTTGTTAAATATTATTTATATCCAACTCTATAACTCGCTTATGGTTGGTCCTACAAGAAAAATGCAAATAACTTTTTTTGTAGGAAATTTTATCAGCTTTAATTTTGAAAAAAAGATAAAAATTGATAGGAGTAACTGTTTTCGAGATATAAGCAAAAAACCAATAAGAAAACTGTGACTGTTACTGAACAAAAATGTAATTCGGTTTTCAATGTTTGAGACGAAGACGAAACTGCAGCATTTAAAAACGACTCTGAAGACTTCAGTGACTTTTATGTCACTTCCTTTTTCTTCTAATAAAGTATTGGACCCAATAAATTAAGTGTATTTTAAATCACAAGACATTTTCTGTTAAAGCACTTCTTTTTTAAATATTAATTATTTTCAATCTTATATCTCGCTTATGGTTAGTCCTACATAAAAAATGCAAATAACTATTTTGTAGGAAATTTTATCAGCTTGAATTTTAGTAAAAAGATAAAAATTGATAGGAGTAACTGTTTTCGAGATATAAGCAAGAAACCAAAACACTGTTACCTTAATTAAGCGTTTGCATATAAGCAAATTTAGTACTATTAGTATTATTATTATTAATGTTATTGTTATTAATATGACAACTAAAGACAACTCTGAAACCTTTAGTGATTTTTATGTCTTTTCCTTTTTTCTCTACTAAAGTGTTAGACACAGTTAAATTAGTTTAATTTCAGTTTTTCAAACATTTTATTTTAAAGCAAATTTTTGTTAAATATTATTTATATCCAACTCAATAACTCGCTTATGGTTGGTCCTACAAGAAAAATGCAAATAACTATTTTGTAGAATATTTTATCAGCTTTAATTTTGAAAGAAAGACAAAAATTCATAGGAGTAACTGTTTTCGAGATATAAGCAAGAAACCAAAAAACTGTTACCTTAATAAAGCGCTTGCATATAAGCAGATTTAGTACTATTAGTATTATAATTATTAATGTTATTGTTATTAATATGACGACTAAAAACGATTCTGAAGACTTTGGTGACTTTTATGTCTTTTTCTTTTTTCTCTACTAAAGTGTTAGACACAATTAATTTAGTTTAATTTCAGTATTTCAAACATTTTATTTTTAAGCAAGTTTTTGTTAAATATTATTTATATCCAACTTTATAACTCGCTTATGGTTGGTCCTACAAGAAAAATGCAAATAACTATTTTGTAGGAAATGTTATCAGCTTTAATTTTGAAAAAAAGATAAAAATTGATAGGAGTAACTGTTTTCGAGATATGAGCAAGAAACCATAACACTGTTACCTTAATTAAGCGTTTGCATATAAGCAAATTTAGTACTATTAGTATTATTATTATTAATGTTATTGTTATTAATATGACGATTAAAGACAACTTTGAAACCTTTAGTGACTTTTATGTCTTCTTCTTTTTCCTCTACTAAAGTGTTAGACACAATTAAATTAGTTTAATTTCAGTTTTTCAAACATTTTATTTTAAAGCAAATTTTTGTTAAATATTATTTATATCCAACTCTATAACTCGCTTATGGTTGGACCTACAAGAAAAATGCAAATAACTATTTTGTAGGAAATTTTATCAGCTTTAATTTTGACAGAAAGATAAAAATTGATAGGAGTAACTGTTTTCGAGATATAAGCAAAAAACCAATAAGAAAACTGTGACTGTTACTGAACAAAAATGTAATTCAGTTTTCAATGTTTGAGACGAAGACGAAACTGCAGCATTTAAAAACGACTCTGAAGACTTCAGTGACTTTTATGTCACTTCCTTTTTCTTCTAATAAAGTATTGGACCCAATAAATTAAGTGTATTTTAAATCAAAAGACATTTTCTGTTAAAGCACTTTTTTTTTTAAATACTAATTATTTTCAATCATATATCTCGCTTAAGGTTAGTCCTACATGAAAAATGCAAATAACTATTTTATAGGAAATTTTATCAGCTTGAATTTTAGTAAAAAGATAAAAATTGATAGGAGTAACTGTTTTCGAGATATAAGCAAGAAACCAAAACACTGTTACCTTAATTAAGCGTTTGCATATAAGCAAATTTAGTACTATTAGTATTATTATTATTAATGTTATTGTTATTAATATGACAACTAAAGACAACTCTGAAACCTTTAGTGACTTTTATGTCTTTTCCTTTTTCCTCTACTAAAGTGTTAGACACAATTAAATTAGTTTAATTTCAGTTTTTCAAACATTTTATTTTAAAGCAAATTTTTGTTAAAAATTATTTATATCCAACTCTGTAACTCGCTTATGGTTGGTCCTACAAGAAAAATGCAAATAACTATTTTGTAGTAAATTTTATCAGCTTTAATTTTGAAAAAAAGACAAAAATTCATAGGAGTAACTGTTTTCGAGATATAAGCAAGAAACCAAAAAACTGTTACCTTAATAAAGCGCTTGCATATAAGCAGATTTAGTACTATTAGTATTATTATTATTAATGTTATTGTTATTAATATGACGACTAAAAACGATTCTGAAGACTTTGGTGACTTTTATGTCTTTTTCTTTTTTCTCTACTAAAGTGTTAGACACAATTAATTTAGTTTAATTTCAGTATTTCAAACATTTTATTTTTAAGCAAGTTTTTGTTAAATATTATTTATATCCAACTTTATAACTCGCTTATGGATGGTCCCACAAGAAAAATGCAAATAACTATTTTGTAGGAAATGTTATCAGCTTTAATTTTGAAAGATAGATAAAAATTGATAGGAGTAACTGTTTTCGAGATATGAGCAAGAAACCAAAACACTGTTACCTTAATTAAGCGTTTGCATATAAGCAAATTTAATACTATTAGTATTATTATTATTAATGTTATTGTTATTAATATGACGATTAAAGACAACTTTGAAACCTTTAGTGACTTTTATGTCCTCTCCTTTTTCCTCTACTAAAGTGTTAGACACAATTAAATTAGTTTAATTTCAGTTTTTCAAACATTTTATTTTAAAGCAAATTTTTGTTAAATATTATTTATATCCAACTCTATAACTCGCTTATGGTTGATCCTACAAGAAAAATGCAAATATCTATTTTGTAGGAAATTTTATCAGCTTCAATTTTGACAGAAAGATAAAAATTGATAGGAGTAACTGTTTTCGAGATATAAGCAAAAAACCAATGTAAAAACTGTTACCGTTTCAGAACAAAAATGTAATTCAGTTTTCAATGTTTGAGACGAAGACGAAAATGAAGCATTTAAAATCGACTCTAAAGACTTCAGTGACTTATATGTCACCCCCTTTTTTTCTAATAAAGTATTGGACCTAATAAATTAAGTGTATTTTAAATCACAAGACATTTTCTGTTAAAGCACTTCTTTTTTAAATATTAATTATTTTCAATCTTATATCTCGCTTATGGTTAGTCCTACATAAAAAATGCAAATAATTATTTTGTAGGAAATTTTATCAGCTTGAATTTTAGTAAAAAGATAAAAGTTGATAGGAGTAACTGTTTTCGAGATATGAGCAAGAAACCAAAACACTGTTACCTTAATTAAGCGTTTGCATATTAGCAAATTTAGTACTATTAGTATTATTATTATTAATGTTATTGTTATTAATATGACGATTAAAGACAACTTTGAAACCTTTAGTGACTTTTATGTCTTCTTCTTTTTCCTCTACTAAAGTGTTAGACACAATTAAATTAGTTTAATTTCAGTTTTTCAAACATTTTATTTTAAAGCAAATTTTTGTTAAATATTATTTATATCCAACTCTATAACTCGCTTATGGTTGATCCTACAAGAAAAATGCAAATATCTATTTTGTAGGAAATTTTATCAACTTTAATTTTGACAGAAAGATAAAAATTGATAGGAGTAACTGTTTTCGAGATATAAGCAAAAAACCAATGTAAAAACTGTTACCGTTTCAGAACAAAAATGTAATTCAGTTTTCAATGTTTGAGACGAAGACGAAAATGCAGCATTTAAAATCGACTTTGAAGACTTCAGTGACTTATATGTCACCCCCTTTTTTTCTAATAAAGTATTGGACCTAATAAATTAAGTGTATTTTAAATCACAAGACATTTTCTGTTAAAGCACTTCTTTTTTAAATATTAATTATTTTCAATCTTATATCTCGCTTATGGTTAGTCCTACATAAAAAATGCAAATAATTATTTTGTAGGAAATTTTATCAGCTTGAATTTTAGTAAAAAGATAAAAGTTGATAGGAGTAACTGTTTTCGAGATATGAGCAAGAAACCAAAACACTGTTACCTTAATTAAGCGTTTGCATATTAGCAAATTTAGTACTATTAGTATTATTATTATTAATGTTATTGTTATTAATATTACGATTAAAGACAACTTTGAAACCTTTAGTGACTTTTATGTCTTCTTCTTTTTCCTCTACTAAAGTGTTAGACACAATTAAATTAGTTTAATTTCAGTTTTTCAAACATTTTATTTTAAAGCAAATTTTTGTTAAATATTATTTATATCCAACTCTATAACTCGCTTATGGTTGGTCCTACAAGAAAAATGCAAATAACTATTTTGTAGGAAATTTTATCAGCTTTAATTTTGAAAAAAAGATAAAAATTGATAGGAGTAACTGTTTTCGAGATATAAGCAAAAAACCAATAAGAAAACTGTGACTGTTACTGAACAAAAATGTAATTCGGTTTTCAATGTTTGAGACGAAGACGAAACTGCAGCATTTAAAAACGACTCTGAAGACTTCAGTGACTTTTATGTCACTTCCTTTTTCTTCTAATAAAGTATTGGACCCAATAAATTAAGTGTATTTTAAATCACAAGACATTTTCTGTTAAAGCACTTTTTTTTTAAATATTAATTATTTTCAATCATATATCTCGCTTATGGTTAGTCCTACATGAAAAATGCAAATAACTATTTTGTAGGAAATTTTATCAGCTTGAATTTTAGTAAAAAGATAAAAATTGATAGAAGTAACTGTTTTCGAGATATAAGCAAGAAACCAAAACACTGTTACCTTAATTAAGCGTTTGCATATAAGCAAATTTAGTACTATTAGTATTATTATTATTAATGTTATTGTTGTTAATATGACAACTAAAGACAACTCTGAAACCTTTAGTGACTTTTATGTCTTTTCCTTTTTTCTCTACTAAAGTGTTAGACACAGTTAAATTAGTTTAATTTCAGTTTTTCAAACATTTTATTTTAAAGCAAATTTTTGTTAAATATTATTTATATCCAACTCTATAACTCGCTTATGGTTGGTCCTACAAGAAAAATGCAAATAACTATTTTGTAGAATATTTTATCAGCTTTAATTTTGAAAGAAAGACAAAAATTCATAGGAGTAACTGTTATCGAGATATAAGCAAGAAACCAAAAAACTGTTACCTTAATAAAGCGCTTGCATATAAGCAGATTTAGTACTATTAGTATTATTATTATTAATGTTATTGTTATTAATATGACGACTAAAAACGATTCTGAAGACTTTGGTGACTTTTATGTCTTTTTCTTTTTTCTCTACTAAAGTGTTAGACACAATTAATTTAGTTTAATTTCAGTATTTCAAACATTTTATTTTTAAGCAAGTTTTTGTTAAATATTATTTATATCCAACTTTATAACTCGCTTATGGTTGGTCCTACAAGAAAAATGCAAATAACTGTTTTGTAGGAAATGTTATCAGCTTTAATTTTGAAAGAAAGATAAAAATTGATAGGAGTAACTGTTTTCGAGATATAAGCAAAAAACCAAAGTAAAAACTGTTAACGTTTCAGAACAAAAATGTAATTCAGTTTTCAATGTTTGAGACGAAGACGAAAATGCAGCATTTAAAATCGACTCTGAAGACTTCAGTGACTTATATGTCACCCCCTTTTTTTTTAATAAAGTATTGGACCTAATAAATTAAGTGTATTTTAAATCACAAGACATTTTCTGGTAAAGCACTTCTTTTTTAAATATTAATTATTTTCAATCTTATATCTCGCTTATGGTTAGTCCTACACAAAAAATGCAAATAACTATTTTGTAGGAAATTTTATCAGCTTGAATTTTAGTAAAAAGATAAAAATTGATAGGAGTAACTGTTTTCGAGATATGAGCAAGAAACCAAAACACTGTTACCTTAATTAAGCGTTTGCATATAAGCAAATTTAGTACTATTAGTGTTATTATTATTAATGTTATTGTTATTAATATGACGATTAAAGACAACTTTGAAACCTTTAGTGACTTTTATGTCTTCTTCTTTTTCCTCTACTAAAGTGTTAGACACAATTAAATTAGTTTAATTTCAGTTTTTCAAACATTTTATTTTAAAGCAAATTTTTGTTAAATATTATTTATATCCAACTCTATAACTCGCTTATGGTTGGTCCTACAAGAAAAATGCAAATAACTATTTTGTAGGAAATTTTATCAGCTTTAATTTTGAAAGAAAGATAAAAATTGATAGGAGTAACTGTTTTCGAGATATAAGCAAAAAACCAATAAGAAAACTGTGACTGTTACTGAACAAAAATGTAATTCGGTTTTCAATGTTTGAGACGAAGACGAAACTGCAGCATTTAAAAACGACTCTGAAGACTTCAGTGACTTTTATGTCACTTCCTTTTTCTTCTAATAAAGTATTGGACCCAATAAATTAAGTGTATTTTAAATCACAAGACATTTTCTGTTAAAGCACTTTTTTTTTAAATATTAATTATTTTCAATCATATATCTCGCTTATGGTTAGTCCTACATGAAAAATGCAAATAACTATTTTGTAGGAAATTTTATCAGCTTGAATTTTAGTAAAAAGATAAAAATTGATAGGAGTAACTGTTTTCGAGACATAAGCAAGAAACCAAAACACTGTTACCTTAATTAAGCGTTTGCATATAAGCAAATTTAGTACTATTAGTATTATTATTATTAATGTTATTGTTATTAATATGACAACTAAAGACAACTCTGAAACCTTTAGTGACTTTTATGTCTTTTTCTTTTTCCTCTACTAAAGTGTTAGACACAGTTAAATTAGTTTAATTTCAGTTTTTCAAACATTTTATTTTAAAGCAAATTTTTGTTAAATATTATTTATATCCAACTCTATAACTCGCTTATGGTTGGTCCTACAAGAAAAATGCAAATAACTATTTTGTAGAATATTTTATCAGCTTTAATTTTGAAAGAAAGACAAAAATTCATAGGAGTAACTGTTATCGAGATATAAGCAAGAAACCAAAAAACTGTTACCTTAATAAAGCGCTTGCATATAAGCAGATTTAGTACTATTAGTATTATTATTATTAATGTTATTGTTATTAATATGACGACTAAAAACGATTCTGAAGACTTTGGTGACTTTTATGTCTTTTTCTTTTTTCTCTACTAAAGTGTTAGACACAATTAATTTAGTTTAATTTCAGTATTTCAAACATTTTATTTTTAAGCAAGTTTTTGTTAAATATTATTTATATCCAACTTTATAACTCGCTTATGGTTGGTCCTACAAGAAAAATGCAAATAACTGTTTTGTAGGAAATGTTATCAGCTTTAATTTTGAAAGAAAGATAAAAATTGATAGGAGTAACTGTTTTCGAGATATAAGCAAAAAACCAAAGTAAAAACTGTTAACGTTTCAGAACAAAAATGTAATTCAGTTTTCAATGTTTGAGACGAAGACGAAAATGCAGCATTTAAAATCGACTCTGAAGACTTCAGTGACTTATATGTCACCCCCTTTTTTTTTAATAAAGTATTGGACCTAATAAATTAAGTGTATTTTAAATCACAAGACATTTTCTGGTAAAGCACTTCTTTTTTAAATATTAATTATTTTCAATCTTATATCTCGCTTATGGTTAGTCCTACACAAAAAATGCAAATAACTATTTTGTAGGAAATTTTATCAGCTTTAATTTTAGTAAAAAGATAAAAATTGATAGGAGTAACTGTTTTCGAGATATGAGCAAGAAACCAAAACACTGTTACCTTAATTAAGCGTTTGCATATAAGCAAATTTAGTACTATTAGTATTATTATTATTAATGTTATTGTTATTAATATGACGATTAAAGACAACTTTGAAACCTTTAGTGACTTTTATGTCTTCTTCTTTTTCCTCTACTAAAGTGTTAGACACAATTAAATTAGTTTAATTTCAGTTTTTCAAACATTTTATTTTAAAGCAAATTTTTGTTAAATATTATTTATATCCAACTCTATAACTCGCTTATGGTTGGTCCTACAAGAAAAATGCAAATAACTATTTTGTAGGAAATTTTTTCAGCTTTAATTTTGAAAAAAAGATAAAAATTGATAGGAGTAACTGTTTTCGAGATATAAGCAAAAAACCAATAAGAAAACTGTGACTGTTACTGAACAAAAATGTAATTCGGTTTTCAATGTTTGAGACGAAGACGAAACTGCAGCATTTAAAAACGACTCTGAAGACTTCAGTGACTTTTATGTCACTTCCTTTTTCTTCTAATAAAGTATTGGACCCAATAAATTAAGTGTATTTTAAATCACAAGACATTTTCTGTTAAAGCACTTTTTTTTTAAATATTAATTATTTTCAATCATATATCTCGCTTATGGTTAGTCCTACATGAAAAATGCAAATAACTATTTTGTAGGAAATTTTATCAGCTTGAATTTTAGTAAAAAGATAAAAATTGATAGGAGTAACTGTTTTCGAGACATAAGCAAGAAACCAAAACACTGTTACCTTAATTAAGCGTTTGCATATAAGCAAATTTAGTACTATTAGTATTATTATTATTAATGTTATTGTTATTAATATGACAACTAAAGACAACTCTGAAACCTTTAGTGACTTTTATGTCTTTTTCTTTTTCCTCTACTAAAGTGTTAGACACAGTTAAATTAGTTTAATTTCAGTTTTTCAAACATTTTATTTTAAAGCAAATTTTTGTTAAATATTATTTATATCCAACTCTATAACTCGCTTATGGTTGGTCCTACAAGAAAAATGCAAATAACTATTTTGTAGAATATTTTATCAGCTTTAATTTTGAAAGAAAGACAAAAATTCATAGGAGTAACTGTTATCGAGATATAAGCAAGAAACCAAAAAACTGTTACCTTAATAAAGCGCTTGCATATAAGCAGATTTAGTACTATTAGTATTATTATTATTAATGTTATTGTTATTAATATGACGACTAAAAACGATTCTGAAGACTTTGGTGACTTTTATGTCTTTTTCTTTTTTCTCTACTAAAGTGTTAGACACAATTAATTTAGTTTAATTTCTGTATTTCAAACATTTTATTTTTAAGCAAGTTTTTGTTAAATATTATTTATATCCAACTTTATAACTCGCTTATGGTTGGTCCTACAAGAAAAATGCAAATAACTGTTTTGTAGGAAATGTTATCAGCTTTAATTTTGAAAGAAAGATAAAAATTGATAGGAGTAACTGTTTTCGAGATATAAGCAAAAAACCAAAGTAAAAACTGTTACCGTTTCAGAACAAAAATGTAATTCAGTTTTCAATGTTTGAGACGAAGACGAAAATGCAGCATTTAAAATCGACTCTGAAGACTTCAGTGACTTATATGTCACCCCCTTTTTTTTTAATAAAGTATTGGACCTAATAAATTAAGTGTATTTTAAATCACAAGACATTTTCTGGTAAAGCACTTCTTTTTTAAATATTAATTATTTTCAATCTTATATCTCGCTTATGGTTAGTCCTACACAAAAAATGCAAATAACTATTTTGTAGGAAATTTTATCAGCTTGAATTTTAGTAAAAAGATAAAAATTGATAGGAGTAACTGTTTTCGAGATATGAGCAAGAAACCAAAACACTGTTACCTTAATTAAGCGTTTGCATATAAGCAAATTTAGTACTATTAGTATTATTATTATTAATGTTATTGTTATTAATATGACGATTAAAGACAACTTTGAAACCTTTAGTGACTTTTATGTCTTCTTCTGTTTCCTCTACTAAAGTGTTAGACACAATTAAATTAGTTTAATTTCAGTTTTTCAAACATTTTATTTTAAAGCAAATTTTTGTTAAATATTATTTATATCCAACTCTATAACTCGCTTATGGTTGGTCCTACAAGAAAAATGCAAATAACTATTTTGTAGGAAATTTTATCAGCTTTAATTTTGAAAGAAACATAAAAATTGATAAGAGTAACTGTTTTCGAGATATAAGCAAAAAACCAATAAGAAAACTGTGACTGTTACTGAACAAAAATGTAATTCGGTTTTCAATGTTTGAGACGAAGACGAAACTGCAGCATTTAAAAACGACTCTGAAAACTTCAGTGACTTTTATGTCACTTCCTTTTTCTTCTAATAAAGTATTGGACCCAATAAATTAAGTGTATTTTAAATCACAAGACATTTTCTGTTAAAGCACTTTTTTTTTAAATATTAATTATTTTCAATCATATATCTCGCTTATGGTTAGTCCTACATGAAAAATGCAAATAACTATTTTGTAGGAAATTTTATCAGCTTGAATTTTAGTAAAAAGATAAAAATTGATAGGAGTAACTGTTATCGAGATATAAGCAAGAAACCAAAAAACTGTTACCTTAATAAAGCGCTTGCATATAAGCAGATTTAGTACTATTAGTATTATTATTATTAATGTTATTGTTATTAATATGACGACTAAAAACGATTCTGAAGACTTTGGTGACTTTTATGTCTTTTTCTTTTTTCTCTACTAAAGTGTTAGACACAATTAATTTAGTTTAATTTCTGTATTTCAAACATTTTATTTTTAAGCAAGTTTTTGTTAAATATTATTTATATCCAACTTTATAACTCGCTTATGGTTGGTCCTACAAGAAAAATGCAAATAACTGTTTTGTAGGAAATGTTATCAGCTTTAATTTTGAAAGAAAGATAAAAATTGATAGGAGTAACTGTTTTCGAGATATAAGCAAAAAACCAAAGTAAAAACTGTTACCGTTTCAGAACAAAAATGTAATTCAGTTTTCAATGTTTGAGACGAAGACGAAAATGCAGCATTTAAAATCGACTCTGAAGACTTCAGTGACTTATATGTCACCCCCTTTTTTTTTAATAAAGTATTGGACCTAATAAATTAAGTGTATTTTAAATCACAAGACATTTTCTGGTAAAGCACTTCTTTTTTAAATATTAATTATTTTCAATCTTATATCTCGCTTATGGTTAGTCCTACACAAAAAATGCAAATAACTATTTTGTAGGAAATTTTATCAGCTTGAATTTTAGTAAAAAAATAAAAATTGATAGGAGTAACTGTTTTCGAGATATGAGCAAGAAACCAAAACACTGTTACCTTAATTAAGCGTTTGCATATAAGCAAATTTAGTACTATTAGTATTATTATTATTAATGTTATTGTTATTAATATGACGATTAAAGACAACTTTGAAACCTTTAGTGACTTTTATGTCTTCTTCTTTTTCCTCTACTAAAGTGTTAGACACAATTAAATTAGTTTAATTTCAGTTTTTCAAACATTTTATTTTAAAGCAAATTTTTGTTAAATATTATTTATATCCAACTCTATAACTCGCTTATGGTTGGTCCTACAAGAAAAATGCAAATAACTATTTTGTAGGAAATTTTATCAGCTTTAATTTTGAAAGAAAGATAAAAATTGATAGGAGTAACTGTTTTCGAGATATAAGCAAAAAACCAATAAGAAAACTGTGACTGTTACTGAACAAAAATGTAATTCGGTTTTCAATGTTTGAGACGAAGACGAAACTGCAGCATTTAAAAACGACTCTGAAGACTTCAGTGACTTTTATGTCACTTCCTTTTTCTTCTAATAAAGTATTGGACCCAATAAATTAAGTGTATTTTAAATCACAAGACATTTTCTGTTAAAGCACTTTTTTTTTAAATATTAATTATTTTCAATCATATATCTCGCTTATGGTTAGTCCTACATGAAAAATGCAAATAACTATTTTGTAGGAAATTTTATCAGCTTGAATTTTAGTAAAAAGATAAAAATTGATAGGAGTAACTGTTTTCGAGACATAAGCAAGAAACCAAAACACTGTTACCTTAATTAAGCGTTTGCATATAAGCAAATTTAGTACTATTAGTATTATTATTATTAATGTTATTGTTATTAATATGACAACTAAAGACAACTCTGAAACCTTTAGTGACTTTTATGTCTTTTTCTTTTTCCTCTACTAAAGTGTTAGACTCAATTAATTTAGTTTAATTTCGGTTTTTCAAACATTTTATTTTAAAGCAAATTTTTGTTAAATATTATTTATATCCAACTCTATAACTCGCTTATGGTTGGTCCTACAAAAAAATGCAAATAACTATTTTGTAGGAAATTTTATTAGCTTTAATTTTGAAAAAAAGATAAAAATTGATAGGAGTAACTGTTTTCGAGATATAAGCAAGAAACCAAAAAAATGTTACGTTAATTAAGCGTTTGCATATAAGCAAATTTAGTACTATTAGTATTATTATTATTAATGTTATTGTTATTAATATGACGACTAAAGACGACTCTGAAACATTTAGTGACTTTTATGTCTTCTCCTTTTTCCTCTACTAAAGTGTTAGACACAATTAATTTAGTTTAATTCCGGTTTTTCAAGCATTTTATTTTAAAGCAAATTTTTGTTAAATATTATTTATATCCAACTCTATAACTCGTTTATGCTTGGTCCTACAAAAAAAATGTAAATAACTATTTTGTTGGAAATTTTATCAGCTTTAATTTTGAAAGAAAGATAAAATTTGATAGAAGTAACTGTTTTCGAGATATAAGCAAAAAACCAATAAGAAAACTGTAACTGTTACTGAACAAAAATGTAATTCAGTTTTCAATGTTTGAGACGAAGTCAAAAATGCACCATTTAAAAACGACTCTGAAGACTTCAGTGACTTTTATGTCACCTCCTTTTTCTTCTAATAAAGTATTGGACCCAAGAAATTAAGTGTATTTTAAATCACAAGACATTTTCTGTTAAAACACTTTTTTTTAATTAATAATTATTTTCAAACTTATATCTCGCTTATGGTTAGTTCTACATGAAAAATGCAAATAACTATTTTGTAGGAAATTTTATCACCTTTAATTTTGGTGAAAAAGTAAAAATTGATAGGAGTAACTGTTTTCGAGATATAGGCAAAAAACAAAAAAACTGTTACCTTAATTAAGCGCTTGCATTTAAGCAAATTTAGTACTATTAGTATTGTTATTATAAATGTTATTGTTATTAATATGACGACTAAAGACAACTTTAAGACTTTAGTGACTTTTATGTTTCCTCCTTTTTCCTCTACTAAAGTGTTAGACACAATTAATTTAGTTTAATTTCGGTTTTTCAAACATTTTATTTTAAAGCAAATTTTTGTTAAATATTAAAAACTATAAAATGGCTTAGATTGCCTAAAAACACAGATCACACATGATCTTTTGCATAAAAATGAGAAAACGCTCATGTAACACACAAAATAAGCTCCATTTTTTCTTTTTAAAAGTATTATTATTATTATTACTTTTGTTACTATTACTATTATTATTATTATTATTATTATTATTATTATTATTATTATTATTATTAAAAACTTATATTAAACAGACAGAAAACGTCGTATTCTGACACAACTTAAAACACAGATCACACATGATCTTTTGCATAGAAATGAGAAAACGCTCATATAACACAAAATAAGCTTCATTTTGGCTTAGAAAACTAAGCTTACTTTTACTACTACTATTATTTATATTTTTATTATTATTATTATTATTACTATTATTTTTATTATTATTATTACTATTATTATTATTATTATTATTATTATTATTATTATTATTATTATTATTATTATTATTATTATTATTATTATTATTATTATTATTATTAATATTATTATTATTAAAGACCGATTATAACTTTTGTATAGTAAATGTTTTTATACCAGTTTTAAAATGAGTTATTAATTTTAGACAATTTCTTGCCTAAAAACACAGATCACAGATGATCTCTTGCATAGAAATGAGAAAACGCTCAGATAACACAAAATAAGCATCATTTTTGCTTAGAAAAACTAAGCTTTAATTTAGAAAGAAATTTATTATTATAAGTATTATTATCATTATTATTATTATTATTATTATTATTATTATTATTATTGTTTCTTTTATTACTATTATTATTATTATTATTATTATTATTATTATTATTATTATTATTAACTTTTGTATAGTAAATGTTTTTATACCAGTTTTAAAATGAGTTATTAATTTTATTCAATTTCTTGCCTAAAAACACAGATCACAGATGATCTCTTGCATAGAAATGAGAAAACGCTCATATAACACACAAAATAAGCATCATTTTTGCTTAGAAAAACTAAGCTTTAATTTAGAAAGAAATTCATTATTATAAGTATTATTATCATTATTATTATTATTATTATTATTATTATTATTATTATTATTATTACTATTATTATTATTATTATTATTATTACTATTATTATTATTATTGTTATTATTATTATTATTATTATTATTATTAAAAACTTATATTAAACAGACAGAAAACGTCGTATTCTGACACAAAAAAACGAATTACGTTATAGACTTGACGAGAACGGCGTATCTCGGACTCTTATAGGACTCTTATAGGGTCAAAAATTATCAGTTTGAATTAAAACAAATTATTTTTGTTGACTCTCAGTCTGAATTGTTCATCAGTTCAAACAAAAACGGCTTACTTTAGACGATCTTTTGCTTTGAACAAGAAAACTTACATCGAACAGACTAAAAACGTATTAATCTGGCATAAAAGAGCAATTTATGTATCACTTTGGATAAAGGCAGCCAATCCTATTCGTTTCATTGCTTAAAATAGACAAAATTGTTAATAAATCTAACAAAAACGCTGTATTCTAGCACAAAATACTAATTACATTATAGTTTCGACGAGAATAGCTTATTTGGAATGATTCTATGCTTCCAAACGAGTAAATTTTTAATAAACAGATGCCAAACATCATGTTTTGTCCTATAAAGACATTTTATATTGCAGTTTGTATTAAAACAAAATATTTTCGTTGATTCTTTGTTAGAAGCAGCAAACCTAACATTAAAGAATCTGAAAACTTTGTATTCGGACACAAACCACCGAATTTTGTTTCAGTTTAGACAAAAACGGTTGATTTTCGACAATATTTTGCTTTGAACAAGAAAACTTATATCAAACTGACTAAAAACGTCTTATTTTAGCACAAAACAAAAGATTTGCGTTATAGTCTTAACGAGAGCTGTTAATTTCAAACGGTTCTATGCTTTGAAACGAGTAAACTTTCACTGTACAGAGGAAAAACATCTTATTTCGCCTTTTAAAAACGATTCATGCCACAGTTTGGATAAAAACCAATTATTTTCGTTAATTCATTGTTACAAACATGAAACCTTACATCAAAGTAACTGAAAACCCCTTATTCAGGTACAGAAATTCGAATTACGTTTCAGTCTGAACAAAAACTGCTTACTTTAGACGATCCTTTGTTTTGAATACAAAAACTTACATTAAAAAGATTAAAAACGTCTTATTCTGGCTGAAAACTGCAAATTATATATTACTCTAGATAAAAGCAATTTATCCTGATTACTCCTTTACTTAGAATAGAGTAAACTTGTATAAAACTTAATAAAAACTTTAAATTTCGTCTCAAAGAAATAATTTACGTTATAGTTTTGACCAGCACTGTTTATTTCAAACGATTTTATGATTCGAAACTAATGAACTTTTATGGGGCAGATGCAAAACCACATATTACAATATAAAGCGTTGTTTTAAAGCAAATGATTACCTTTTGCAACAAGAAATTTCACGTCAAAGAAACTGAAAACATCGTATCCATGCACAAATATCGAATTACGTATCAGTTTAGGCAAATACAGCTTATTTTAAACGATTCCTTGCTATAAACAAGAAAAATTTTATCAAACATATTGAAAATGTCTTATTCTCGAAAATAAGAGCAAATTATGTATCAGTTTTAACAAAAGCGGATTACTCTGTTTGATTCTATGCTTAGAGTAGAGTAAACTACTATAAAACGTAATGAAAACTCTATATTCAAGCTCAAAAGAACAAATTACGTTATAGTTTTGACAAAAAAAAATTATTTCGGACGACTACATATTTCGAAGTAAGCAAACTTTAATTGAACAAGTGCAAAAGCTAATACTTTGCTTTAAAATAACGATTTATGTGGTAATATGGTATTTTGCATCTGTCCTATAAAAGTTTACTCGTT
>NC_087396.1:2710000-2717500 GCF_031307605.1 Tribolium castaneum | reverse complement strand
TTTAGTCGTCATATTAATAACAATAACATTAATAATAATAATACTAATAGTACTAAATTTGCTTATATGCAAACGCTTAATTAACGTAACATTTTTTTGGTTTCTTGCTTATATCTCGAAAACAGTTACTCCTATCAATTTTTATCTTTTTTTCAAAATTAAAGCTAATAAAATTTCCTACAAAATAGTTATTTGCATTTTTTTGTAGGACCAACCATAAGCGAGTTATAGAGTTGGATATAAATAATATTTAACAAAAATTTGCTTTAAAATAAAATGTTTGAAAAACCGAAATTAAACTAAATTAATTGAGTCTAACACTTTAGTAGAGGAAAAAGAAAAAGACATAAAAGTCACTAAAGGTTTCAGAGTTGTCTTTAGTTGTCATATTAATAACAATAACATTAATAATAATAATACTAATAGTACTAAATTTGCTTATATGCAAACGCTTAATTAAGGTAACAGTGTTTTGGTTTCTTGCTTATATCTCGAAAACAGTTACTCCTATCAATTTTTATCTTTCTTTCAAAATTAAAGCTGATAACATTTCCTACAAAATAGTTATTTGCATTTTTCTTGTAGGACAAACCATAAGCGAGTTATAAAGTTGGATATAAATAATATTTAACAAAAACTTGCTTAAAAATAAAATGTTTGAAATACTGAAATTAAACTAAATTAATTGTGTTTAACACTTTAGTAGAGAAAAAAGAAAAAGACATAAAAGTCACCAAAGTCTTCAGAATCGTTTTTAGTCGTCATATTAATAACAATAACATTAATAATAATAATACTAATAGTACTAAATCTGCTTATATGCAAGCGCTTTATTAAGGTAACAGTTTTTTGGTTTCTTGCTTATATCTCGAAAAGAGTTACTCCTATGAATTTTTGTCTTTCTTTCAAAATTAAAGCTGATAAAATATTCTACAAAATAGTTACTTGCATTTTTCTTGTAGGACCAACCATAAGCGAGTTATAGAGTTGGATATAAATAATATTTAACAAAAATTTGCTTTAAAATAAAATGTTTGAAAAACTGAAATTAAACTAATTTAACTGTGTCTAACACTTTAGTAGAGAAAAAAGGAAAAGACATAACAGTCACTAAAGGTTTCAGAGTTGTCTTTAGTTGTCATATTAATAACAATAACATTAATAATAATAATACTAATAGTACTAAATTTGCTTATATGCAAACGCTTAATTAAGGTAACAGTGTTTTGGTTTCTTGCTTATATCTCGAAAACAGTTACTCCTATCAATTTTTATCTTTTTACTAAAATTCAAGCTGATAAAATTTCCTACAAAATAGTTATTTGCATTTTTCATGTAGGACTAACCATAAGCGAGATATATGATTGAAAATAATTAATATTTAAAAAAAAATTGCTTTAACAGAAAATGTCTTGTGATTTAAAATACACTTAATTTATTGGGTCCAATACTTTATTAGAAGAAAAAGGAAGTGACATAAAAGTCACTGAAGTCTTCAGAGTCGTTTTTAAATGCTGCAGTTTCGTATTCGTCTCAAACATTGAAAACTGAATTACATTTTTGTTCAGTAACAGTCACAGTTTTCTTATTGGTTTTTTGCTTATATCTCGAAAACAGTTCTCCTATCAATTTTTATCTTTCTGTCAAAATTAAAGCTGATAAAATTTCCTACAAAATAGTTATTTGCATTTTTCTTGTAGGACCAACCATAAGCGAGTTATAGAGTTGGATATAAATAATATTTAACAAAAATTTGCTTTAAAATAA
Source organism: Tribolium castaneum (assembly GCF_031307605.1). Classification (NCBI taxonomy): domain Eukaryota; kingdom Metazoa; phylum Arthropoda; class Insecta; order Coleoptera; family Tenebrionidae; genus Tribolium; species Tribolium castaneum. The sequence continues at coordinate 2,715,733 of NC_087396.1, read as the reverse complement.
AATGTTTGAAAAACTGAAATTAAACTAATTTAATTGTGTCTAACACTTTAGTAGAGGAAAAAAAAGAAGACATAAAAGTCACTAAAGGTTTCAAAGTTGTCTTTAATCGTCATATTAATAACAATAACATTAATAATAATAATACTAATAGTACTAAATTTGCTTACATGCAAACGCTTAATTCAGGTAACAATTTTTTGGTTTCTTGCTTATATCTCGAAAACAGTTACTCCTATCAATTTTTATCTTTTTACTAAAATTAAAGCTGATAAAATTTCCTACAAAATAGTTAATTGCATTTTTAATGTAGGACTAACCATAAGCGAGATATAAGTTTGAAAATAATTAAAATTTAAAAAAAAGTGCTTCAACAGAAAATGTCTTGTGATTTAAAATACACTTAATTTATTGGGTCCAATACTTTATTAGAAGAAAAAAGAGGTGACAGAAAGGTCACTGAAGTCTTCAGAGTCGATTTTAAATGCTGCATTTTCGTCTTCGTCTCAAACATTGAATACTGAATTACATTTTTGTTCTGAAACGGTAACAGTTTTTACTTTGGTTTTTTGCTTATATCTCGAAAACAGTTACTCCTATCAATTTTTATCTTTCTTTCAAAATTAAAGCTGATAACATTTCCTACAAAATAGTTATTTGCATTTTTCTTGTAGGACCAACCATAAGCGAGTTATAAAGTTGGATATAAATAATATTTAACAAAAACTTGCTTAAAAATAAAATGTTTGAAATACTGAAATTACACTAAATTAATTGTGTCTAACACTTTAGTAGAGAAAAAAGAAAAAGACATAAAAGTCACCAAAGTCTTCAGAATCGTTTTTAGTCGTCATATTAATAACAATAACATTAATAATAATAATACTAATAGTACTAAATTTGCTTATATGCAAACGCTTAATTAAGGTAACAGTGTTTTGGTTTCTTGCTCATATCTCGAAAACAGTTACTCCTATCAATTTTTACCTTTTTACTAAAATTCAAGCTGATAAAATTTCCTACAAAATAGTTATTTGCATTTTTCTTGTAGGACCAACCATAAGCGAGTTATAAAGTTGGATATAAATAATATTTAACAAAAACTTGCTTAAAAATTAAATGTTTGAAATACTGAAATTAAACTAAATTAATTGTGTCTAACACTTTAGTAGAGAAAAAAAAAAGACATAAAAGTTACCAAAGTCTTCAGAATCGTTTTTAGTCGTCATATTAATAACAATAACATTAATAATAATAATACTAATAATAATAATAATAATACTATATAATAATACTACTAATATTAATAATAATAATACTATTAGTATTATTATTATTAATGTTATTGTTATTAATATGACGACTAAAAACGATTCTGAAGACTTTGGTAACTTTTATGTCTTTTTCTTTTTTCTCTATTAAAGTGTTAGACACAATTAATTTAGTTTTATTTCAGTATTTCAAACATTTAATTTTTAAGCAAGTTTTTGTTAAATATTATTTATATCCAACTTTATAACTCGCTGATGGTTGGTCCTACAAGAAAAATGCAAATAACTATTTTGTAGGAAATTTTATCAGCTTTATTTTGAAAAAAAGATAAAAACTAATAGGAGTAATTGTTTTCGAGATATAAGCAAAAAACCAAAGTGAAAACTGTTACCGTTTCAGAACAAAAATGTAATTCAGTTTTCAATGTTTGAGACGAAGACGAAAATGCAGCATTTACAATCGACTCTGAAGACTTCAGTGACTTATATGTCACCCCCTTTTTCTTCTAATAAAGTATTGGACATAATAAATTAAGTGTATTTTAAATCACAAGACATTTTCTGTTAAAGCACTTTTTTTTTAAATATTAATTATTTTCAAACTTATATCTCGCTTATGGTTAGTCCTACATGAAAAATGCAAATAACTATTTTGTAGGAAATTTTATCAGCTTGAATTTTAGTAAAAAGATAAAAATTGATAGGAGTAACTGTTTTCGAGATATAAGCAAGAAACCAAAACACTGTTACCTTAATTAAGCGTTTGCATATAAGCAAATTTAGTACTATTAATATTATTATTATTAATGTTATTGTTATTAATATGACGATTAAAGACAACTTTGAAACCTTTAGTGACTTTTATGTCTTCTTCTTTTTCCTCTACTAAAGTGTTAGACACAATTAAATTAGTTTAATTTCAGTTTTTCAAACATTTTATTTTAAAGCAAATTTTTGTTAAATATTATTTATATCCAACTCTATAACTCGCTTATGGTTGGTCCTACAAGAAAAATGCAAATAACTATTTTGTAGGAAATTTTATGAGCTTTAATTTTGACAGAAAGATAAAAATTGATAGGAGTAACTGTTTTCGAGATATAAGCAAAAAACCAATAAGAAAACTGTGACTGTTACTGAACAAAAATGTAATTCAGTTTTCAATGTTTGAGACGAAGACGAAACTGCAGCATTTAAAAACGACTCTGAAGACTTCAGTGACTTTTATGTCACTTCCTTTTTCTTCTAATAAAGTATTGGACCCAATAAATTAAGTGTATTTTAAATCACAAGACATTTTCTGTTAAAGCACTTTTTTTTTAAATATTAATTATTTTCAATCATATATCTCGCTTATGGTTAGTCCTACATGAAAAATGCAAATAACTATTTTATAGGAAATTTTATCAGCTTGAATTTTAGTAAAAAGATAAAAATTGATAGGAGTAACTGTTTTTGAGATATAAGCAAGAAACCAAAACACTGTTACCTTAATTAAGCGTTTGCATATAAGCAAATTTAGTACTATTAGTATTATTATTATTAATGTTATTGTTATTAATATGACAACTAAAGACTACTCTGAAACCTTTAGTGACTTTTATGTCTTTTCCTTTTTCCTCTACTAAAGTGTTAGACACAATTAAATTAGTTTAATTTCAGTTTTTCAAACATTTTATTTTAAAGCAAATTTTTGTTAAAAATTATTTATATCCAACTCTATAACTCGCTTATGGTTGGTCCTACAAGAAAAATGCAAATAACTATTTTGTAGGAAATTTTATCAGCTTTAATTTTGAAAAAAAGACAAAAATTCATAGGAGTAACTGTTTTCGAGATATAAGCAAGAAACCAAAAAACTGTTACCTTAATAAAGCGCTTGCATATAAGCAGATTTAGTACTATTAGTATTATTATTATTAATGTTATTGTTATTAATATGACGACTAAAAACGATTCTGAAGACTTTGGTGATTTTTATGTCTTTTTCTTTTTTCTCTACTAAAGTGTTAGACACAATTAATTTAGTTTAATTTCAGTATTTCAAACATTTTATTTTTAAGCAAGTTTTTGTTAAATATTATTTATATCCAACTTTATAACTCGCTTATGGTTGGTCCCACAAGAAAAATGCAAATAACTATTTTGTAGGAAATGTTATCAGCTTTAATTTTGAAAGAAAGATAAAAATTGATAGGAGTAACTGTTTTCGAGATATGAGCAAGAAACCAAAACACTGTTACCTTAATTAAGCGTTTGCATATAAGCAAATTTAGTACTATTAGTATTATTATTATTAATGTTATTGTTATTAATATGACGATTAAAGACAACTTTGAAACCTTTAGTGACTTTTATGTCTTCTTCTTTTTCCTCTACTAAAGTGTTAGACACAATTAAATTAGTTTAATTTCAGTTTTTCAAACATTTTATTTTAAAGCAAATTTTTGTTAAATATTATTTATAATCAACTCTATAACTCGCTTATGGTTGATCCTACAAGAAAAATGCAAATATCTATTTTGTAGAAAATTTTATCAGCTTTAATTTTGACAGAAAGATAAAAATTGATAGGAGTAACTGTTTTCGAGATATAAGCAAAAAACCAATGTAAAAACTGTTACCGTTTCAGAACAAAAATGTAATTCAGTTTTCAATGTTTGAGACGAAGACGAAAATGCAGCATTTAAAATCGACTCTGAAGACTTCAGTGACTTATATGTCACCCCCTTTTTTTCTAATAAAGTATTGGACCTAATAAATTAAGTGTATTTTAAATCACAAGACATTTTCTGTTAAAGCACTTCTTTTTTAAATATTAATTATTTTCAATCTTATATCTCGCTTATGGTTAGTCCTACATAAAAAATGCAAATAATTATTTTGTAGGAAATTTTATCAGCTTGAATTTTAGTAAAAAGATAAAAGTTGATAGGAGTAACTGTTTTCGAGATATGAGCAAGAAACCAAAACACTGTTACCTTAATTAAGCGTTTGCATATTAGCAAATTTAGTACTATTAGTATTATTATTATTAATGTTATTGTTATTAATATGACGATTAAAGACAACTTTGAAACCTTTAGTGACTTTTATGTCTTCTTCTTTTTCCTCTACTAAAGTGTTAGACACAATTAAATTAGTTTAATTTCAGTTTTTCAAACATTTTATTTTAAAGCAAATTTTTGTTAAATATTATTTATATCCAACTCTATAACTCGCTTATGGTTGATCCTACAAAAAAAATGCAAATATCTATTTTGTAGGAAATTTTATCAGCTTTAATTTTGACAGAAAGATAAAAATTGATAGGAGTAACTGTTTTCGAGATATAAGCAAAAAACCAATGTAAAAACTGTTACCGTTTCAGAACAAAAATGTAATTCAGTTTTCAATGTTTGAGACGAAGACGAAAATGCAGCATTTAAAAACGACTCTGAAGACTTCAGTGACTTTTATGTCACTTCCTTTTTCTTCTAATAAAGTATTGGACCCAATAAATTAAGTGTATTTTAAATCACAAGACATTTTCTGTTAAAGCACTTTTTTTTTAAATATTAATTATTTTCAATCATATATCTCGCTTATGGTTAGTCCTACATGAAAAATGCAAATAACTATTTTATAGGAAATTTTATCAGCTTGAATTTTAGTAAAAAAATAAAAATTGATAGGAGTAACTGTTTTCGAGATATAAGCAAGAAACCAAAACACTATTACCTTAATTAAGCGTTTGCATATAAGCAAATTTAGTACAATTAGTATTATTATTATTAATGTTATTGTTATTAATATGACAACTAAAAACAACTCTGAAACCTTTAGTGACTTTTATGTCTTTTCCTTTTTCCTCTACTAAAGTGTTAGACACAATTAAATTAGTTTAATTTCAGTTTTTCAAACATTTTATTTTAAAGCAAATTTTTGTTAAAAATTATTTATATCCAACTCTATAACTCGCTTATGGTTGGTCCTACAAGAAAAATGCAAATAACTATTTTGTATGAAATTTTATCAGCTTTAATTTTGAAAAAAAGATAAAAATTGATAGGAGTAACTTTTTTCGAGATATAAGCAAAAAACCAATAAGAAAACTGTGACTGTTACTGAACAAAAATGTAATTCGGTTTTCAATATTTGAGACGAAGACGAAAATGCATCATTTACAAACGACTCTAAAAACTTCAGTGACATTTCTGTCACCTCCTTTTTCTTCTAATAAAGTATTGGACCCAATAAATTAAGTGTATTTTAAATCACAAGACATTTTCTGTTAAAGCACATTTTTTTTTAAATATCAATTATTTTCAAACTTATATCTCGCTTATAGTTAGTCCTACATGAAAAATGCAAATAACTATTTTGTAGGAAATTTTATCAGCTTTAATTTTAGTGAAAAGATAAAAATTGATAGGAGTAACTGTTTTCGAGATATAAGCAAGAAACCAAAAAACTGTTACCTTAA
>NC_087396.1:2645000-2705000 GCF_031307605.1 Tribolium castaneum | reverse complement strand
ACCATATAAAGCGTTGTTTTAAAGCAAATTATTACCTTTTGCAACAAGAAATTTCACGTCAAAGAAACTGAAAACTTCGTATCCATACATAAATATCGAATTACGTATCAGTTTAGGCAAATACAGCTTATTTTAAACGATTCCTTGCTATAAACAAGAAAAATTTTATGAAGCATATTGAAAACGTCTTATTCTCGAAAATAAGAGCAAATTATGTATCAGTTTTAACAAAAGCGGATTACTCTGTTTGATTCTATGCTTAGAGTAGAGTAAACTACTATAAAACGTAATGAAAACTCTATATTCAAGCTCAAAAGAACAAATTACGTTATAGTTTTGACTAAAAAAAAATATTTCGGACGATTACATACTTCGAAGTAAGCAAACTTTAATTGAACAAGTGCAAAAGCTAATACTTTGCTTTAAAATAACAATTTATGTGGTAAAATGGTATTTTGCATCTGTCCTATAAAAGTTTACTCGTTTCGCTTCATTGAATCATTCGAAATAAATTATTTTGACACAACAACAACGAAAATAATTTGTTTTTGTTTAAACTGTAACATAAGTCGCTTTTATAAAACGAACTAAGACGTTTGGCTTCTGTTTAGTGAAAGTTTTCTCGTTTGGGGGCATAAAATCGTTTGAAATTAAGAGTTCTGGTCAAAACTATAACGTAAAATATTTCTTTGTATCACTTTAAAGATTTGCGTTATAGTCTTGACGAGAACTGTTAATTTCAAACGATTCTATGCTTTGAAACCAGTATACTTTCACTGAACAGAGGCAAAACGTCTAATTTCGCTTTTAAAAAACGATTTATGTCACAGAAAATCAAATTACGTTTCAGTCTAGACACAAATTGCTTATTTTAGACGATTCTTTCTTTTGAACACGAAAACTTACATTAAAAAGATTAAAAACGTCTTATTCTGGCTCAAAACTGCAAATTATGTATTACTTTGGATAAAAGTAGTTTATCCCGATTACTCCTTTGCTTAGAATAGAGCAAACTTGTATAAAACTTAATGAAAACTTTAAATTTCGTCTCAAAGAAATAATTTACGTTATAGTTTTGACCAGAACTGTTAATTTCAAACGATTTTATGCCCCCAAACGAGAAAACTTTCACTAAACAGATGCCAAACGCCTTAGTTCGTTTTATAAAAACGACATGTTACAGTTTGAACAAAAAAATTATTTTCGTTGTTGTGTCAAAATAATTTATTTCGAATGATTCAATGGAGCGAAACGTGTAAACTTTTAAAGGACAGATGCAAAATACCATATTACCACTTAAATCGTTATTTTAAAGCAAAGTATTAGCTTTTGCACTTGTTCAATTAAAGTTTGCTTACTTCGAAGTATGTAGTCGTCCGAAATAATTTTTTTTTGTCAAAACTATAACGTAATTTGTTCTTTTGAGCTTGAATATAGAGTTTTCATTACGTTTTATAGTAGTTTACTCTACTCTAAGCATAGAATCAAACAGAGTAATCCGCTTTTGTTAAAACTGATACATAATTTGCTCTTATTTTGGGAGAATAAGACATTTTCAATATGTTTGATAAAATTTTTCTTGTTTATAGCAAGGAATAGTTTAAAATAAGCTGTATTTGCCTAAACTGATACGTAATTCGATATTTGTGCATGGATACGATGTTTTCAGTTTCTTTGACGTGTGAAATTTCTTGTTGCAAAAGGTAATAATTTGCTTTAAAACAACGCTTTATATGGTAATATGTGGTTTTGCATCTGCCCCATAAAAGTTCATTAGTTTCGAATCATAAAATCGTTTGAAATAAACAGTGCTGGTCAAAACTATAACGTAAATTATTTCTTTGAGACGAAATTTAAAGTTTTCATTAAGTTTTATACAAGTTTACTCTATTCTAAGTAAAGGAGTAATCAGGATAAATTGCTTTTATCTAGAGTAATATATAATTTGCAGTTTTCAGCCAGAATAAGACGTTTTTAATCTTTTTAATGTAAGTTTTTGTATTCAAAACAAAGGATCGTCTAAAGTAAGCAGTTTTTGTCCAGACTGAAACGTAATTCCAATTTCTGTGCCTGAATAAGGGGTTTTCAGTTACTTTGATGTAAGGTTTCATGTTTGTAACAATGAATTAACGAAAATAATTGGTTTTTATCCAAACTGTGTCATGAATCGTTTTTAAAAGGCGAAATAAGGTGTTTTTCCTCTGTACAGTGAAAGTTTACTCGTTTCAAAGCATAGAACCGTTTGAAATTAACAGCTCTCGTTAAGACTATAACGCAAATCTTTTGTTTTGTACTAAAATAAGACGTTTTTAGTCAGTTTGATATAAGTTTTCTTGTTCAAAGCAAAATATTGTCGAAAATCAACCGTTTTTGTCTAAACTGATACAAAATTCGGTGGTTTGTGTCCGAATACAAAGTTTTCAGATTCTTTAATGTTAGGTTTGCTGCTTCTAACAAAGAATCAACGAAAATATTTTGTTTTAATACAAACTGCATTATAAAATGTCTTTATAGGACAAAACATGATGTTTGGCGTCTGTTTAATAAAAATTTACTCGTTTGGAAGCATAGAATCATTCCAAATAAGCTATTCTCGTCGAAACTATAATGTAATTAGTATTTTGTGCTAGAATACAGCGTTTTTGTTAGATTTATTAACAATTTTGTCTATTTTAAGCAATGAAACGAATAGGATTAGCTGCCTTTATCCAAAGTGATACATAAATTGCTCTTTTATGCCAGATTAATACGTTTTTAGTCTGTTCGATGTAAGTTTTTTTGTTCAAAGCAAAAGATCGTCTAAAATAAGCCGTTTTTGTTTGAACTGATGAACAATTCAGACTGAGAGTCAACAAAAATAATTTGTTTTAATCCAAACTGATACTTTTTGACCCTATAAGAGTCCTATAAGAGTCCGAGATACGCCGTTCTCGTCAAGTCTATAACGTAATTCATTTTTTTGTGTCAGAATACGACGTTTTCTGTCTGTTTAATATAATTTTTTAATAATAATAATAATAATAACAATAATAACAATAATAATAATAATAATAATAATAATAATAATAATAATAATAGTAATAATAATAATAATAATAATAATAATAATAACAATAATAATAATAATAATAGTAATAATAATAATAATAATAATAATAATAATAATAATAGTAATAAAAGTAAGCTTAGTTTTCTAAGCAAAAATGAAGCTTATTTTGTGTGTTATATGAGCGTTTTCTCATTTCTATGCAAGAAATCATCTGTGATCTGTATTTTTAGGCAAGAAATTGTCTAAAATTAATAACTCATTTTAAAACTGGTATAAAAACATTTACTATACAAAAGTTAATAATAATAATAATAATAATAATAATAATAGTAATAAAAGAAATAATAATAATAATAATAATAATAATAATAATAATAATAATAATAATAATAATAATAATAATAATGATAATAATACTTATAATAATGAATTTCTTTGTAAATTAAAGCTTAGTTTTTCTAAGCAAAAATGATGCTTATTTTGTGTTATCTGAGCGTTTTCTCATTTCTATGCAAGAGATCATCTGTGATCTGTTTTTTTAGGCAAGAAATTGTCTAAAATTAATAACTCATTTTAAAACTGGTATAAAAACATTTACTATACAAAAGTTATAATCGGTTTTTAATAATAATAATATTAATAATAATAATAATAATAATAATAATAATAATAATAAAAATAATAGTAATAATAATAATAATAATAAAAATAATAATAATAGTAGTAATAAAAATAAGCTTAGTTTTCTAAGCCAAAATGAAGCTTATTTTGTGTTATATGAGCTTTTCTCATTTCTATGCAAAAGATCATGTGTGATCTGTGTTTTTAGGCAATCTAAGCCATTTGATAGTTTTTAGGCAAGAAATTGGCTAAAATTAATAACTCATTTTAAAACTGGTATAAAAACATTTACTATACAAAAGTTAATAATAATAATAATAATAATAATAATAATAATAATAATACTAATAATAATAATAATAATAACAATAATAATAATAATAATAATAATAATAATAATAATAGTAATAGTAACAAAAGTAATAATAATAATAATACTTTTAATAAGGAAAAATGGAGCTTATTTTGTGTGTTACATGAGCGTTTTCTCATTTCTATGCATAAGCCATTTAATAGTTTTTAATATTTAACAAAAATTTGCATTAAAATAAAATGTTTGAAAAACTGAAATTAAACTAAATTAAGTGTGTCTAACAATTTAGTAGAGAAGAAAGGAGGAGACATAAAAGTCACTAAAGTCTTAGAGTTGTCTTTAGTCGTCATATTAATAACAATAACATTTATAATAACAATACTAGTAGTACTAAATTTGCTTATATGCAAGCGCTTAATTAAGGTAACAGTTTTTTTGTTTTTTGCTTATATCTCGAAAACAGTTACTCCTATCAATTTTTACTTTTTCACCAAAATTAAGGTGATAAAATTTCCTACAAAATAGTTATTTGCATTTTTCATGTAGAACTAACCATAAGCGAGATATAAGTTTGAAAATAATTAATAATTAAAAAAAAGTGTTTTAACAGAAAATGTCTTGTGATTTATAAAATACACTTAATTTATTGGGTCCAATACTGTATTAGAAGAAAAAGGAGGTGACATAAAAGTCACTGAAGTCTTCAGAGTCGTTTTTAAATGCTGCATTTTTGTCTTCGTCTCAAACATTGAAAACTGAATTACATTTTTGTTCAGTAACAGTTACAGTTTTCTTATTGGTTTTTTGCTTATATCTCGAAAACAGTTACTCCTATCAAATTTTATCCTTCTTTCAAAATTAAAGCTGATAAAATTTCCAACAAAATAGTTATTTACATTTTTCTTGTAGGACCAAGCATAAACGAGTTATAGAGTTGGATATAAATAATATTTAACAAAAATTTGCTTTAAAATAAAATGCTTGAAAAACTTGAATTAAACTAAATTAATTGTGTCTAACACTTTAGTAGAGGAAAAAGGAGAAGACATAAAAGTCACTAAATGTTTCAGAGTCGTCTTTAGTCGTCATATTAATAACAATAACATTAATAATAATAATACTAATAGTACTAAATTTGCTTATATGCAAACGCTTAATTAAGGTAACAGTTTTTTGGTTTTTTGCTTATATCTCGAAAACAGTTACTCCAATCAATTTTTACTTTTTTACTAAAATTAAAGGTGATAAAATTTCCTACAAAATAGTTATTTGCATTTTTCATGTAGAACTAACCATAAGCGAGATATAAGTTTGAAAATAATTAATAATTAAAAAAAAGTGTTTTAACAGAAAATGTCTTGTGATTTAAAATACACTTAATTTATTGGGTTCAATACTTTATTAGAAGAAAAAGGAGGTGACATAAAAGTCACTGAAGTCTTCAGAGTCGTTTTTAAATGCTGCATTTTTGTCTTCGTCTCAAACATTGAAAACTGAATTACATTTTTGTTCAGTAACAGTTACAGTTTTCTTATTGGTTTTTTGCTTATATCTCGAAAACAGTTACTCCTACCAAATTTTATCTTTCTTTCAAAATTAAAGCTGATAAAATTTCCAACAAAATAGTTATTTACATTTTTCTTGTAGGACCAAGCATAAACGAGTTATAGAGTTGGATATAAATAATATTTAACAAAAATTTGCTTTAAAATAAAATGCTTGAAAAACCCGAATTAAACTAAATTAATTGTGTCTAACACTTTAGTAGAGGAAAAAGGAGAAGACATAAAAGTCACTAAATGTTTCAGAGTCGTCTTTAGTCGTCATATTAATAACAATAACATTAATAATAATAATACTAATAGTACTAAATTTGCTTATATGCAAACGCTTAATTAAGGTAACAGTTTTTTGGTTTCTTGCTTATATCTCGAAAACAGTTACTCCTATCAATTTTTATCTTTTTTTCAAAATTAAAGCTGATAAAATTTCCTACAAAATAGTTATTTGCATTTTTTTGTAGGACCAACCATAAGCGAGTTATAGAGTTGGATATAAATAATCTTTAACAAAAATTTGCTTTAAAATAAAATGTTTGAAAAACCGAAATTAAACTAAATTAAGACTAACACTTTAGTAGAGGAAAAAGGAGAAGACATAAAAGTCACCAAAGTCTTAAGAGTCGTTTTTAGTCGTCACATTAATAACAATAACATTAATATTAATAATACTAATATTACTAAATTTGCTTATATGCAAGCGCTTTATTAAGGTAACAGTTTTTTGGTTTTTTGCTTATATCTCGAAAACTGTTACTCCTATCAAATTTTATCTTTCTTTCAAAATTAAAGCTGATAAAATTTCCAACAAAATCGTTATTTGCATTTTTCTTGTAGGACCAACCATAAGCGAGTTATAGAGTTGGATATAAATAATCTTTAACAAAAATTTGCTTTAAAATAAAATGTTTGAAAAACCGATATTAAACTAAATTAATTGGGTCTAACACTTTAGTAGAGGAAAAACGAGAAAACATAAAGTCACCAAAATCTTCAGAGTTGTTTTTAGTACTAAATCAGCTTATATGCAAGCGCTTAATTAAGGTAACAGTTTTTTGGTTTCTTGCTTATATCTCGAAAACAGTTACTCCTATCAATTTTTATCTTTTTACTAAAATTAAAACTGATAAAATTTCCTACAAAATAGTAATTTGCATTTTTCATGTAGGACTAACCATAAGCGAGATATAAGTTTGAAAATAACTAATATTTAAAAAAAAGTGCTTTAACAGAAAATGTCTTGTGATTTAAAATACACTTAATTTATTGGGTCCAATACTTTATTAGAAGAAAAAGGAGGTGACATAAAAGTCACTGAAGTCTTCAGAGTCGATTTTAAATGCTGCATTTTCGTCTTCGTCTCAAACATTGAAAACTGAATTACATTTTTGTTCAGTAACAGTTACAGTTTTCTTATTGGTTTTTTGCTTATATCTCGAAAACTGTTACTCCTATCAATTTTTATCTTTATTTCAAAATTAAAGCTGATAAAATTTCCTACAAAATCGTTATTTGCATTTTTCATGTAGGACCAACCATAAGCGAGTTATAGAGTTGGATATAAATAATATTTAACAAAAATTTGCTTTAAAATAAAATGTTTGAAAAACTGAAATTAAACTAATTTAATTGGGTCTAACACTTTAGTAGAGGAAAAAGAAAAAGACATAAAAGTCACTAAAGGTTTCAGAGTCGTCTTTAGTCGTCATATTAATAACAATAACATTAATGATAATAATACTAATAGTACTAAATTTGCTTATATGCAAACGCTTAATTAAGGTAACAGTGTTTTGGTTTCTAGCTTATATCTCGAAAACAGTTACTCCTATCAATTTTTATCTTATTACTAAAATTAAAGCTGATAAAATTTCCTACAAAATAGTTATTTGCATTTCTTTTGTAAAACTAACCATAAGCGAGTTATAGAGTTGGAAATAAATAATCTTCAACAAAAATTTGCTTTAAAATAAAATGTTTGAAAAACCGAAATTAAACTAAATTAATTGAGTCTAACACTTTAGTATAGGAAAAAGAGAAGACATAAAAGTCACCAAAGTCTTCAGAGTCGTTTTTAGTCGTCATTTTAATAACAATAACATTAATAATAATAATACTAATAGTACTAAATTTGCTTATATGCAAGCGCTTTATTAAGGTAACAGTTTTTGGTTTCTTGCTTATTTCTCGAAAACAGTTACTCCTATCAATTTTTATCTTTTTACTAAAATTAAAGCTGATAAAATTTCCTACAAAATAGTTATTTGCATTTTTCTTGTAGGAAAAAGCATAAGCGAGTTATAGAGATGGATATAAATAATATTTAACAAAAATTTGCTTTAAAATAAAATGTTTGAAATACTGAAATTAAACTAAATTAATTGTGTCTAACACTTTAGTAGAGAAAAAAGAAGAAGACATAAAAGTCACTAAAGGTTTCAGAGTCGTCTTTAATCGTCATATTATTAACAATAACATTAATAATAATAATACTAATAGTACTAAATTTGCTTATATGCAAACGCTTAATTAAGTTAACAGTTTTTTGGTTTCTTGCTTATATCTCGAAAACAGTTACTCCTATCAATTTTTATCTTTTACTAAAATTAAAGCTGATAAAATTTCCTACAAAATAGTAATTTGCATTTTTCATGTAGGACTAACCATAAGCGAGATATAAGTTTGAAAATAACTAATATTTAAAAAAAAGTGCTTTAACAGAAAATGTCTTGTGATTTAAAATACACTTAATTTATTGGGTCCAATACTTTATTAGAAGAAAAAGGAGGTGACATAAAAGTCACTGAAGTCTTCAGAGTCGATTTTAAATGCTGCATTTTCGTCTTCGTCTCAAACATTGAAAACTGAATTACATTTTTGTTCAGTAACAGTTACAGTTTTCTTATTGGTTTTTTGCTTATATCTTGAAAACTGTTACTCCTATCAATTTTTATCTTTCTTTCAAAATTAAAGCTGATAAAATTTCCTACAAAATCGTTATTAGCATTTTTCTTGTAGGACCAACCATAAGCGAGTTATAGAGTTGGATATAAATAATCTTTAACAAAAATTTGCTTTAAAATAAAATGTTTGAAAAACCGAAATTAAACTAAATTAATTGGGTCTAACACTTTAGTAGAAGAAAAAGGAGAAAACATAAAGTCACCAAAGTCTTCAGAGTTGATTTTAGTACTAAATTTGCTTATATGCAAGCGCTTAATTAAGGTAACAGTTTTTTGGTTTCTTGCTTATATCTCAGAAACAGTTACCCCTATCAATTTTTATCTTTTTACTAAAATTAAAGCTGATAAAATTTCCTACAAAATAGTAATTTGCATTTTTCATGTAGGACTAACCATAAGCGAGATATAAGTTTGAAAATAATTAATATTTAAAAAAAAAGTGTTTTAACAGAAAATGTCTTGGGATTTAAAATACACTTAATTTATTGGGTCCAATAGTTTATTAGAAGAAAAAGGAGGTAACATAAAAGTCACTGAAGTCTTCAGAGTCGATTTTAAATGCTGCATTTTCGTCTTCGTCTCAAACATTGAAAACTGAATTACATTTTTGTTCAGTAACAGTTACAGTTTTCTTATTGGTTTTTTGCTTATATCTCGAAAACTGTTACTCCTATCAATGTTTATCTTTATTTCAAAATTAAAGCCGATAAAATTTCCTACAAAATCGTTATTTGCATTTTTCATGTAGGACCAACCATAAGCGAGTTATAGAGTTGGATATAAATAATATTTAACAAAAATTTGCTTTAAAATAAAATGTTTGAAAAACTGAAATTAAACTAATTTAATTGTGTCTAACACTTTAGTAGAGGAAAAAGAAAAAGACATAAAAGTCACTAAAGGTTTCAGAGTCGTCTTTAGTCGTCATATTAATAACAATAACATTAATGATAATAATGCTAATAGTACTAAATTTGCTCATATGCAAACGCTTAATTAAGGTAACAGTGTTTTGGTTTCTTGCTTATATCTCGAAAACAGTTACTCCTATCAATTTTTATCTTTTTACTAAAATTAAAGCTGATAAAATTTCCTACAAAATAGTTATTTGCATTTCTTTTGTAAGACCAACCATAAGCGAGTTATAGAGTTGGATATAAAATATCTTCAACAAAAATTTGCTTTAAAATAAAATGTTTGAAAAACCGAAATTAAACTAAATTAATTGAGTCTAACACTTTAGTATAGGAAAAAGGAGAAGACATAAAAGTCACCAAAGTTTTGAGAGTCGTTTTTAGTCGTCATATTAATAACAATAACATTAATAATAATAATACTAATAGTACTAAATTTGCTTATATGCAAGCGCTTTATTAAGGTAACAGTTTTTTGGTTTCTTGCTTATATCTCGAAAACAGTTACTCCTATCAATTTTTATCTTTTTACTAAAATTAAAGCTGATAAAATTTCCTACAAAATAGTTATTTGCATTATTCTTGAAGGACCAAGCATAAGCGAGTTATAGAGATGGATATAAATAATATTTAACAAAAATTTGCTTTAAAATAAAATGTTTGAAATACTGAAATTAAACTAAATTAATTGTGTCTAACACTTTAGTAGAGGAAAAAGAAGAAGACATAAAAGTCACTAAAGGTTTCAGAGTCGTCTTTAATCGTCATATTAATAACAATAACATTAATAATAATAATACTAATAGTACTAAATTTGCTTATATGCAAACGCTTAATTAAGTTAACAGTTTTTTGGTTTCTTGCTTATATCTCGAAAACAGTTACTCCTATAAATTTTTATCTTTTTACTAAAATTAAAGCTGATAAAATTTCCTACAAAATAGTAATTTGCATTTTTTATATAGGACCAACCATAAGCGAGATATAAGTTTGATAATAACTAATATTTAAAAAAAAGTGCTTTAACAGAAAATGTCTTGTGATTTAAAATACACTTAATTTATTGGGTCCAATACTTTATTAGAATTATATCTCGAAAACTGTTACTATAAGCAAAAAACCAATAAGAAAACTGTAACTGTTACTGAACAAAAATGTAATTCAGTTTTCAATGTTTGAGACGAAGACAAAAATGCAGCATTTAAAAACGACTCTGAAGACTTCAGTGACTTTTATGTTACCTCCTTTTTCTTCTAATAAAGTATTGGACCCAATATCTCGCTTATGGTTAGTTCTACATGAAAAATGCAAATAACTATTTTGTAGGAAATTTTATCACCTTTAATTTTGGTGAAAAAGTAAAAATTGTTAGGAGTAACTGTTTTCGAGATATAAGCAAAAAACAAAAAAACTGTTACCTTAAGTAAGCGCTTGCATATAAGCAAATTTAGTACTACTAGTATTGTTATTATAAATGTTATTGTTATTAATATGACGACTAAAGACAACTCTAAGACTTTAGTGACTTTTATGTCTCCTCCTTTTTCCTCTACTAAAGTGTTAGACACAATTAATTTAGTTTAATTTCAGTTTTTCAAACATTTTATTTTAAAGCAAATTTTTGTTAAATATTAAAAACTATAAAATGGGTTAGATTGCCTAAAAACACAGATCACACATGATCTTTTGCATAGAAATGAGAAAACGCTCATGTAACACACAAAATAAGCTCCATTTTTCCTTATTAAAAGTATTATTATTATTATTACTTATGTTACTATTACTATTATTATTATTATTATTATTATTATTATTATTATTATTATTATTATTATTATTATTATTATTATTACTATTATTATTATTATTATTATTATTATTATTATTATTATTATTATTATTAATTTTATTATTATTAAAAACTGATTATAACTTTTGTATAGTAAATGTTTTTATACCAGTTTTAAAATGAGATATTAATTTTAGACAATTTGTTGCCTAAAAACACAGATCACAGATGATTTCTTGCATAGAAATGAGAAAACGCTCATATAACACGCAAAATAAGCTTCATTTTTGCTTAGAAAATTAAGCTTACTTTTATTACTATTATTATTTTCATTATTATTATTATTAATATTATTATTATTATTACTATTATTATTATTATTATTATTATTATAATTATTATTATTATTATTGTTATTATTATTATTATTAAAAACTTATATTAAACAGACAGAAAACGTCGTATTCTGACACAAAAAAACGAATTACGTTATAGACTTGACGAGATCGGCGTATCTCGGACTCTTATAGGACTCTTATAGGGTCAAAAAGTATCAGTTTGGATTAAAACAAATTATTTTTGTTGAGTCTCAGTCTGAATTGTTTATTAGTTCAAACAAAAACGGCTTATTTTAGACGATCTTTTGCTTTGAACAAGAAAACTTACATAGAACAGATTAAAAACGTATTAATCTGGCATAAAAGAGCAATTTATGTATCACTTCGGATAAAGGCAGCTAATCCTATTCGTTTCATTGCTTAAAATAGACAAAATTGTTAATAAATCTAACAAAAACGCTGTATTCTAGCACAAAATACTAATTACATTATAGTTTCGACGAGAATAGCTTATTTGGAATGATTCTATGCTTCCAAACGAGTAAATTTTTATTAAACAGATGCCAAACATCATGTTTTGTCCTATAAAGACATTTTATATTGCAGTTTGTATTAAAACAAAATATTTTCGTTGATTCTTTGTTAGAAGCAGCAAACCTAACATTAAAGAATCTGAAAACTTTGTATTCGGACACAAACCACCGAATTTTGTATCAGTTTAGACAAAAACGGTTGATTTTCGACAATATTTTGCTTTGAACAAGAAAACTTATATCAAACTGACTAAAAACGTCTTATTTTAGCACAAAACAAAAGATTTGCGTTATAGTCTTAACGAGAGCTGTTAATTTCAAACGGTTCTATGCTTTGAAACGAGTAAACTTTCACTGTACAGAGGAAAAACATCTTATTTCGCCTTTTAAAAACGATTCATGCCACAGTTTGGATAAAAACCAATTATTTTCGTTAATTCATTGTTACAAACATGAAACCTTACATCAAAGTAACTGAAAACCCCTTATTCAGGCACAGAAATTCGAATTACGTTTCAGTCTGAACAAAAACTGCTTACTTTAGACGATCCTTTGATTTGAATACAAAAACTTAAATTAAAAAGATTAAAAACGTCTTATTCTGGCTGAAAACTGCAAATTATATATTACTCTAGATAAAAGCAATTTATCCTGATTACTCCTTTACTTAGAATAGAGTAAACTTGTATAAAACTTAATAAAAACTTTAAATTTCGTCTCAAAGAAATAATTTACGTTATAGTTTTGACCAGCACTGTTTATTTCAAACGATTTTATGATTCGAAACTAATGAACTTTTATGGGGCAGATGCAAAACCACATATTACAATATAAAGCGTTGTTTTAAAGCAAATTATTACCTTTTGCAACAAGAAATTTCACGTCAAAGAAACTGAAAACATCGTATCCATGCACAAATATCGAATTACGTATCAGTTTAGGCAAATACAGCTTATTTTAAACGATTCCTTGCTATAAACAAGAAAAATTTTATCAAACATATTGAAAATGTCTTATTCTCGAAAATAAGAGCAAATTATGTATCAGTTTTAACAAAAGCGGATTACTCTGTTTGATTCTATGCTTAGAGTAGAGTAAACTGCTATAAAACGTAATGAAAACTCTATATTCAAGCTCAAAAGAACAAATTACGTTATAGTTTTGACAAAAAAAAAATTATTTCGGACGACTACATATTTCGAAGTAAGCAAACTTTAATTGAACAAGTGCAAAAGCTAATACTTTGCTTTAAAATAACGATTTATGTGGTAATATGGTATTTTGCATCTGTCCTATAAAAGTTTACTCGTTTCGCTCCATTGAATCATTCGAAATAAATTATTTTGACACAACAACGAAAATAATTTTTTTGTTTAAACTGTAACATGTCGTTTTAATTAAACGAACTAAGACGTTTGGCATCTGTTTAGTGAAAGTTTTCTCGTTTGGGGGCATAAAATCGTTTGAAATTAACAGTTCTGGTCAAAACTATAACGTAAATTATTTCTTTGAGACGAAATTTAAAGTTTTCATTAAGTTTTATACAAGTTTGCTCTATTCTAAGCAAAGGAGTAATCAGGATAAACTGCTTTTATCCAAAGTAATACATAATTTGCAGTTTTGAGCCAGAATAAGACGTTTTTAATCTTTTTAATGTAAGTTTTCGTGTTCAAAAGAAAGAATCGTCTAAAATAAGCAATTTGTGTCCAGACTGAAACGTAATTTGATTTTCTGGGCCTGAATAAGAGGTTTTCAGTTTCTTTGATGTAAGGTTTCTTGTTTGTAACAATGAATAATCGAAAATCATTGGTTTTAATCCAAACTGTGACATAAATCGTTTTTTAAAGGCGAAATTAGACGTTTTGCCTCTGTTCAGTGAAAGTATACTGGTTTCAAAGCATAGAATCGTTTGAAATTAACAGTTCTCGTCAAGACTATAACGCAAATCTTTAAAGTGATACAAAGAAATAAATTACGTAATAGTTTTGACCAGAACTGTTAATTTCAAACGATTTTATGCCCCCAAACGAGAAAACTTTCACTAAGCAGATGCCAAACGTCTTAGTTCGTTTTATAAAAGCGACTTATGTTACAGTTTAAACAAAAACAAATTATTTGTGTTGTTGTTGTGTCAAAATAATTTATTTCTAATGATTCAATGGAGCGAAACGGGTAAACTTTTATAGGACAGATGCAAAATACCATATTACCACATAAATCATTATTTTAAAGCAAAGTATTAGCTTTTGCACATGTTCAATTAAAGTTTGCTTACTTCGAAGTATGTAATCGTCCGAAATATTTTTTTTTGTCAAAACTATAACGTAATTTGTTCTTTTGAGCTTGAATATAGAGTTTTCATTACGTTTTATAGTAGTTTACTCTACTCTAAGCATAGAATCAAACAGAGTAATCCGCTTTTGTTAAAACTGATACATAATTTGCTCTTATTTTCAAGAATAAGACGTTTTCAATATGCTTGATAAAATTTTTCTTGTTTATAGCAAGGAATCGTTTAAAATAAGCTGTATTTGCCTAAACTGATACGTAATTAGATATTTATGTATTGATACGAAGTTTTCAGTTTTTTTGACGTGAAATTTCTTGTTGCAAAAGGTAATACTTTGCTTTAAAACAACGCTTTATATGGTAATATGTGGTTTTGCATCTGCCCCATAAAAGTTCATTAGTTTCGAATCATAATTTCGTTTGAAATAAACAGTGCTGGTCAAAACTATAACGTAAATTATTTCTTTGAGACGAAATATAAAGTTTTCATTAAGTTTTATACAAGTTTACTCTATTCTAAGTAAAGGAGTAATCAGGATAAATTGCTTTTATCTAGAGTAATATATAATTTCCAGTTTTCAGCCAGAATAAGACGTTTTTAATCTTTTTAATGTAAGTTTTCGTGTTCAAAACAAAGGATCGTCTAAAATAAGCAGTTTTTGTCCAGACTGAAACGTAATTCGAATTTTTGTGCCTAAATAAGGGGTTTTCAGTTTCTTTGATGTAAGGTTTCTTGTTTGTAACAATGAATTAACAAAAATAATTGGTTTTTATCCAAACTGTGGCATGAATCAGCTTTAAGACTATAACGCAAATCTTTTGTTTTGTGCTAAAATAAGACGTTTTTAGTCAGTTTGATATAAGCTTTCTTGTTCAAAGCAAAATATTGTCGAAAATCAACCGTTTTTGTCTAAACTGAAACAAAATTCGGTGGTTTGTGTCCGAATACAAAGTTTTCAGATTCTTTAATGTTAGGTTTGCTGCTTCTAACAAAGAATCAACGAAAATATTTTGTTTAAATACAAACTGCAATATAAAATGTCTTTATAGGACAAAACATGATGTTTGGCATCTGTTTATTAAAAATTTACTCGTTTGGAAGCATAGAATCATTCCAAATAAGCTATTCTCGTCGAAACTATAATGTAATTAGTATTTTGTGCTAGAATACAGCGTTTTTGTTAGATTTATTAACAATTTTGTCTATTTTAAGCAATGAAACGAATAGGATTAGCTGCCTTTATCCAAAGTGATACATAAATTGCTCTTTTATGCCAGATTAATACGTTTTTAGTCTGTTCGATGTAAGTTTTCTTGTTCAAAGCAAAAGATCGTCTAAAGTAAGCCGTTTTTGTTTAAACTGATAAACAATTCAGACTGAGCGTCAACAAAAATAATTTGTGTTAATCCAAACTGATAATTTTTGACCCTATAAGAGTCCTATAAGAGTCCGAGATACGCCGTTCTCGTCAAGTCTATAACGTAATTCGCTTTTTTGTGTCAGAATACGACGTTTTCTGTCTGTTTAATATAAGTTTTTAATAATAATAATAATAATAATAACAATAATAATAATAATAATAATAATAATAATAATAATAATAATAATAATAATAATAATAATAATAATAATAATAATAAAAATAATAATAGAAATAAAAATAATAATAGAAATAAAAGTAAGCTTAGTTTTCTAAGCAAAAATGAAGCTTATTTTGTGTGTTATATGAGCGCTTTCTCATTTCTATGCAAGAAATCATCTGTGATCTGTATTTTTAGGCAAGAAATTGTCTAAAATTAATAACTCATTTTAAAACTGGTATAAAAACATTTACTATACAAAAGGTAATAATAATAATAATAATAATAATAATAATAATAATAATAATAATAATAGTAATAGTAATAATAATAATAATAATAATAATAATAGTAATAAAAGAAATAATAATAATAATAATAATAATAATAATAATAATGATAATAATACTTATAATAATGAATTTCTTTCTAAATTAAAGCTTAGTTTTTCTAAGCAAAAATGATGCTTATTTTGTGTGTTATATGAGCGTTTTCTCATTTCTATGCAAGAGATCATCTGTGATCTGTGTTTTTAGGCAAGAAATTGAATAAAATTAATAACTCATTTTAAAACTGGTATAAAAACATTTACTATACAAAAGTTAATAATAATAATAATAATAATAATAATAATAATAATAATAATAATAATAATAATAATAATAGTAATAATAATAATAATAATAATAATAATAATAATAATAATAATAATAATGATAATAATACTTATAATAATGAATTTCTTTCTAAATTAAAGCTTAGTTTTTCTAAGCAAAAATAATGCTTATTTTGTGTGTTATATGAGCGTTTTCTCATTTCTATGCAAGAGATCATCTGTGATCTGTGTTTTTAGGCAAGAAATTGAATAAAATTAATAACTCATTTTAAAACTGGTATAAAAACATTTACTATACAAAAGTTAATAATAATAATAATAACAATAATAATAATAATAATAATATTAATAATAATAATAATAATAATAATAATAGTAATAAAAGAAACAATAATAATAATAATAATAATAATAATAATAATAATAATAATAATAATAGTAATAGTAATAATAATAATAATAATAGTAATAATGATAATAATACTTATAATAATGAATTTCTTTCTAAATTAAAGCTTAGTTTTTCTAAGCAAAAATGATGCTTATTTTGTGTGTTATATGAGCGCTTTCTCATTTCTAAGCAAGAAATCATCTGTGATCTGTATTTTTAGGCAAGAAATTGTCTAAAATTAATAACTCATTTCAAAACTGGTATAAAAACATTTACTATACAAAAGTTAATAATAATAATAATAATAATAATAATAATAATAATAATAATAATAATAGTAATATTAATAATAATAATAATAGTAATTATAATAATAATAATAATAATAGTAATAAAAGAAACAATAATAATAATAATAATAATAATAATAATAATGATAATAATACTTATAATAATAAATTTTTTTCTAAATTAAAGCTTAGTTTTTCTAAGCAAAAATGATGCTTATTTTGTGTTATCTGAGCGTTTTCTCATTTCTATGCAAGAGATCATCTGTGATCTGTGTTTTTAGGCAAGAAATTGTCTAAAATTAATAACTCATTTTAAAACTGGTATAAAAACATTTACTATACAAAAGTTATAATCGGTTTTTAATAATAATAATATTAATAATAATAATAATAATAATAGTAATAATAATAATAATAATAATAATAATAATAATAATAATAATAATAGTAATAATAATAATAAAAATAATAGTAATAATAATAATAATAATAAAAATAAAAATAATAGTAGTAGTAAAAGTAAGCTTAGTTTTCTAAGCCAAAATGAAAGCTTATTTTGTGTTATATGAGCGTTTTCTCATTTCTATGCAAAAGATCATGTGTGATCTGTGTTTTAAGTTGTGTCAG
This sequence comes from Tribolium castaneum, assembly GCF_031307605.1. NCBI lineage: Eukaryota > Metazoa > Arthropoda > Insecta > Coleoptera > Tenebrionidae > Tribolium > Tribolium castaneum. The sequence continues at coordinate 2,687,127 of NC_087396.1, read as the reverse complement.
AATACGACGTTTTCTGTCTGTTTAATATAAATTTTTAATAATAATAATAATAATAATAATATTAATAATAATAATAATAATAATAATAATAATAATAATAATAATAATAATAATAATAACAATAATAATAATAATAATAATAATAGTAATAGTAACAAAAGTAATAATAATAATAATACTAATAGTACTAAATTTGCTTATATGCAAACGCTTAATTAACGTAACATTTTTTTGGTTTCTTGCTTATATCTCGAAAACAGTTACTCCTATCAATTTTTAACTTTTTTTCAAAATTAAAGCTGATAAAATTTCCTACAAAATAGTTATTTGCATTTTTTTGTAGGACCAACCATAAGCGAGTTATAGAGTTGGATATAAATAATATTTAACAAAAATTTACTTTAAAATAAAATGTTTGAAAAACCGAAATTAAACTAAATTAATTGAGTCTAACACTTTAGTAGTGGAAAAAGAAAAAGACATAAAAGTCACTAAAGGTTTCAGAGTTGTCTTTAGTTGTCATATTAATAACAATAACATTAATAATAATAATACTAATAGTACTAAATTTGCTTATATGCAAACGCTTAATTAAGGTAACAGTGTTTTGGTTTCTTGCTTATATCTCGAAAACAGTTACTCCTATCAATTTTTATCTTTTTACTAAAATTCAAGCTGATAAAATTTCCTACAAAATAGTTATTTGCATTTTTCATGTAGGACTAACCATAAGCGAGATATATGATTGAAAATAATTAATATTTAAAAAAAAAGTGCTTTAACAGAAAATGTCTTGTGATTTAAAATACACTTAATTTATTGGGTCCAATACTTTATTAGAAGAAAAAGGAAGTGACATAAAAGTCACTGAAGTCTTCAGAGTCGATTTTAAATGCTGCAGTTTCGTCTTCGTCTCAAACATTGAAAACCGAATTACATTTTTGTTCAGTAACAGTCACAGTTTTCTTATTGGTTTTTTGCTTATATCTCGAAAACAGTTACTCCTATCAATTTTTATCTTTCTTTCAAAATTAAAGCTGATAAAATTTCCTACAAAATAGTTATTTGCATTTTTCTTGTAGGACCAACCATAAGCGAGTTATAGAGTTGGATATAAATAATATTTAACAAAAATTTGCTTTAAAATAAAATGTTTGAAAAACTGAAATTAAACTAATTTAATTGTGTCTAACACTTTAGTAGAGGAAAAAGAAGAAGACATAAAAGTCACTAAAGGTTTCAAAGTTGTCTTTAATCGTCATATTAATAACAATAACATTAATAATAATAATACTAATAGTACTAAATTTGCTTATATGCAAACGCTTAATTAAGGTAACAGTGTTTTGGTTTATTGCTCATATCTCGAAAACAGTTACTTCTATCAATTTTTATCTATTTACTAAAATTCAAGCTGATAAAATTTCCTACAAAATAGTTAAATGCATTTTTTGTGTAGGACTAACCATAAGCGAGATATAAGATTGAAAATAATTAATATTTAAAAAAGAAGTGCTTTAACAGAAAATGTCTTGTGATTTAAAATACACTTAATTTATTAGGTCCAATACTTTATTAAAAAAAAAGGGGGTGACATATAAGTCACTGAAGTCTTCAGAGTCGATTTTAAATGCTGCATTTTCGTCTTCGTCTCAAACATTGAAAACTGAATTACATTTTTTTCTGAAACGGTAACAGTTTTTACTTTGGTTTTTTGCTTATATCTCGAAAACAGTTACTCCTATCAATTTTTATCTTTCTGTCAAAATTAAAGCTGATAAAATTTCCTACAAAATAGTTATTTGCATTTTTCTTGTAGGACCAACCATAAGCGAGTTATAGAGTTGGATATAAATAATATTTAACAAAAATTTGCTTTAAAATAAAATGTTTGAAAAACTGAAATTAAACTAATTTAATTGTGTCTAACACTTTAGTAGAGGAAAAAGAAGAAGGCATTAAAGTCACTAAAGGTTTCAAAGTTGTCTTTAATCGTCATATTAATAACAATAACATTAATAATAATAATACTAATAGTACTAAATTTGCTTATATGCAAACGCTTAATTAAGGTAACAGTGTTTTGGTTTCTTGCTCATATCTCGAAAACAGTTACTCCTATCAATTTTTATCTTTTTACTAAAATTCAAGCTGATAAAATTTCCTACAAAATAGTTATTTGCATTTTTTATGTAGGACTAACCATAAGCGAGATATAAGATTGAAAATAATTAATATTTAAAAAAGAAGTGCTTTAACAGAAAATGTCTTGTGATTTAAAATACACTTAATTTATTAGGTCCAATACTTTATTAAAAAAAAAAAGGGGGTGACATATAAGTCACTGAAGTCTTCAGAGTCGATTTTAAATGCTGCATTTTCGTCTTCGTCTCAAACATTGAAAACTGAATTACATTTTTGTTCTGAAACGGTAACAGTTTTTACTTTGATTTTTTGCTTATATCCCGAAAACAGTTACTCCTATCAATTTTTATCTTTCTTTCAAAATTAAAGCTGATAACATTTCCTACAAAATAGTTATTTGCATTTTTCTTGTAGGACCAACCATAAGCGAGTTATAAAGTTGGATATAAATAATATTTAACAAAAACTTGCTTAAAAATAAAATGTTTGAAATACTGAAATTAAACTAAATTAATTGTGTCTAACACTTTAGTAGAGTAAAAAGAAAAAGACATAAAAGTCACCAAAGTCTTCAAAATCGTTTTTAGTCGTCATATTAATAACAATAACATTAATAATAATATTACTAATAGTACTAAATCTGCTTATATGCAAGCGCTTTATTAAGGTAACAGTTTTTTGGTTTCTTGCTTATATCTCGAAAACAGTTACTCCTATGAATTTTTGTCTTTCTTTCAAAATTAAAGCTGATAAAATATTCTACAAAATAGTTATTTGCATTTTTCTTGTAGGACCAACCATAAGCGAGTTATAGAGTTGGATATAAATAATACATAAGAAAAATTTGCTTTAAAATAAAATGTTTGAAAAACTGAAATTAAACTAATTTAACTGTGTCTAACACTTTAGTAGAGGAAAAAGGAAAAGACATAAAAGTCACTAAAGGTTTCGGAGTTGTCTTTAGTTGTCATATTAATAACAATAACATTAATAATAATAATACTAATAGTACTAAATTTGCTTATATGCAAACGCTCAATTAAGGTAACAGTGTTTTGGTTTCTTGCTTATATCTCGAAAATAGTTACTCCTATCAATTTTTATCTTTTTACTAAAATTCAAGCTGATAAAATTTCCTACAAAATAGTTATTTGCATTTTTCATGTAGGACTAACCATAAGCGAGATATAAGTTTGAAAATAATTAATATTTAAAAAAAAGTGCTTTAACAGAAAATGTCTTGTGATTTAAAATACACTTAATTTATTAGGTCCAATACTTTATTAGAAGAAAAAGGGGGTGACATATAAGTCACTGAAGTCTTCAGAGTCGATTGTAAATGCTGCATTTTCGTCTTCGTCTCAAACATTGAAAACTGAATTACATTTTTGTTCTGAAACGGTAACAGTTTTCACTTTGGTTTTTTGCTTATATCTCGAAAACAATTACTCCTATCAGTTTTTATTTTTTTTTCAAAATAAAGCTGATAAAATTTCCTACAAAATAGTTATTTGCATTTTTCTTGTAGGACCAACCATAAGCGAGTTATAGAGTTGGATATAAATAATATTTAACAAAAATTTGCTGTAAAATAAAATGTTTGAAAAACTGAAATTAAACTAATTTAATTGTGTCTAACACTTTAGTAGAGGAAAAAGAAGAAGACATAAAAGTCACTAAAGGTTTCAAAGTTGTCTTTAATCGTCATATTAATAACAATAACATTAATAATAATAATACTAATAGTACTAAATTTGCTTATATGCAAACGCTTAATTAAGGTAACAGTGTTTTGGTTTCTTGCTCATATCTCGAAAACAGTTACTCCTATCAATTTTTATCTTTTTACTAAAATTCAAGCTGATAAAATTTCCTACAAAATAGTTATTTGCATTTTTTATGTAGGACTAACCATAAGCGAGATATAAGATTGAAAATAATTAATATTTAAAAAAGAAGTGCTTTAACAGAAAATGTCTTGTGATTTAAAATACACTTAATTTATTAGGTCCAATACTTTATTAAAAAAAAAAAGGGGGTGACATATAAGTCACTGAAGTCTTCAGAGTCGATTTTAAATGCTGCATTTTCGTCTTCGTCTCAAACATTGAAAACTGAATTACATTTTTGTTCTGAAACGGTAACAGTTTTTACTTTGATTTTTTGCTTATATCTCGAAAACAGTTACTCCTATCAATTTTTATCTTTCTTTCAAAATTAAAGCTGATAACATTTCCTACAAAATAGTTATTTGCATTTTTCTTGTATGACCAACCATAAGCGAGTTATAAAGTTGGATATAAATAATATTTAACAAAAACTTGCTTAAAAATAAAATGTTTGAAATACTGAAATTAAACTAAATTAATTGTGTCTAACACTTTAGTAGAGAAAAAAGAAAAAGACATAAAAGTCACCAAAGTCTTCAAAATCGTTTTTAGTCGTCATATTAATAACAATAACATTAATAATAATATTACTAATAGTACTAAATCTGCTTCTTTGCAAGCGCTTTATTAAGGTAACAGTTTTTTGGTTTCTTGCTTATATCTCGAAAACAGTTACTCCTATGAATTTTTGTCTTTCTTTCAAAATTAAAGCTGATAAAATATTCTACAAAATAGTTATTTGCATTTTTCTTGTAGGACCAACCATAAGCGAGTTATAGAGTTGGATATAAATAATACATAACAAAAATTTGCTTTAAAATAAAATGTTTGAAAAACTGAAATTAAACTAATTTAACTGTGTCTAACACTTTAGTAGAGGAAAAAGGAAAAGACATAAAAGTCACTAAAGGTTTCGGAGTTGTCTTTAGTTGTCATATTAATAACAATAACATTAATAATAATAATACTAATAGTACTAAATTTGCTTATATGCAAACGCTCAATTAAGGTAACAGTGTTTTGGTTTCTTGCTTATATCTCGAAAACAGTTACTCCTATCAATTTTTATCTTTTTACTAAAATTCAAGCTGATAAAATTTCCTACAAAATAGTTATTTGCATTTTTCATGTAGGACTAACCATAAGCGAGATATAAGTTTGAAAATAATTAATATTTAAAAAAAAGTGCTTTAACAGAAAATGTCTTGTGATTTAAAATACACTTAATTTATTAGGTCCAATACTTTATTAGAAGAAAAAGGGGGTGACATATAAGTCACTGAAGTCTTCAGAGTCGATTGTAAATGCTGCATTTTCGTCTTCGTCTCAAACATTGAAAACTGAATTACATTTTTGTTCTGAAACGGTAACAGTTTTCACTTTGGTTTTTTGCTTATATCTCGAAAACAATTACTCCTATCAGTTTTTATTTTTTTTTCAAAATAAAGCTGATAAAATTTCCTACAAAATAGTTATTTGCATTTTTCTTGTAGGACCAACCATAAGCGAGTTATAAAGTTGGATATAAATAATATTTAACAAAAACTTGCTTAAAAATTAAATGTGTGAAATACTGAAATTAAACTAAATTAATTGTGTCTAACACTTTAGTAGAGAAAAAAGAAAAAGACATAAAAGTCACCAAAGTCTTCAGAATCGTTTTTAGTCGTCATATTAATAACAATAACATTAATAATAATAATACTAATAGTACTAAATTTGCTTACATGCAAACGCTTAATTCAGGTAACAATTTTTTGGTTTCTTGCTTATATCTCGAAAACAGTTACTCCTATCAATTTTTATTTTTCACTAAAATTAAAACTGATAAAATTTCCTACAAAATAGTTAATTGCATTTTTAATGTAGGACTAACCATAAGCGAGATATAAGTTTGAAAATAATTAAAATTTAAAAAAAAGTGCTTCAACAGAAAATGTCTTGTGATTTAAAATACACTTAATTTATTGGGTCCAATACTTTATTAGAAGAAAAAAGAGGTGACAGAAAGGTCACTGAAGTCTTTAGAGTCGTTTGTAAATGCTGCATTTTCGTCTTCGTCTCAAACATTGAAAACTGATTTACATTTTTGTTCAGTAACTGTTACAGTTTTCTTATTGGTTTTTTGCTTATATCTCGAAAACAGTTACTCCTATCAATTTTTATCTTTCTTTTAAAATTAAAGCTGATAAAATTTCCTACAAAATAGTTATTTGCATTTTTCTTGTAGGACCAACCATAAGCGAGTTATAAAGTTGGATATAAATAATATTTAACAAAAACTTGCTTAAAAATTAAATGTTTGAAATACTGAAATTAAACTAAATTAATTGTGTCTAACACTTTAGTAAAGAAAAAAGAAAAAGACATAAAAGTCACCAAAGTCTTCAGAATCGTTTTTAGTCGTCATATTAATAACAATAACATTAATAATAATAATACTAATAGTACTAAATTTGCTTACATGCAAACGCTTAATTCAGGTAACAATTTTTTGGTTTCTTGCTTATATCTCGAAAACAGTTACTCCTATCAATTTTTATCTTTTTACTAAAATTAAAGCTGATAAAATTTCCTACAAAATAGTTAATTGCATTTTTAATGTAGGACTAACCATAAGCGAGATATAAGTTTGAAAATAATTAAAATTTAAAAAAAAGTGCTTCAACAGAAAATGTCTTGTGATTTAAAATACACTTAATTTATTGGGTCCAATACTTTATTAGAAGAAAAAAGAGGTGACAGAAAGGTCACTGAAGTCTTCAGAGTCAATTTTAAATGCTGCATTTTCGTCTTCGTCTCAAACATTGAATACTGAATTACATTTTTGTTCTGAAACGGTAACAGTTTTTACTTTGGTTTTTTGCTTATATCTCGAAAACAGTTACTCCTATCAATTTTTATCTTTCTTTCAAAATTAAAGCTGATAACATTTCCTACAAAATAGTTATTTGCATTTTTCTTGTAGGACCAACCATAAGCGAGTTATAAAGTTGGATATAAATAATATTTAACAAAAACTTGCTTAAAAATAAAATGTTTGAAATACTGAAATTACACTAAATTAATTGTGTCTAACACTTTAGTAGAGAAAAAAGAAAAAGACATAAAAGTTACCAAAGTCTTCAGAATCGTTTTTAGTCGTCATATTAATAACAATAACATTAATAATAATAATACTAATAGTACTAAATTTGCTTATATGCAAACGCTTAATTAAGGTAACAGTGTTTTGGTTTCTTGCTCATATCTCGAAAACAGTTACTCCTATCAATTTTTATCTTTTTACTAAAATTCAAGCTGATAAAATTTCCTACAAAATAGTTATTTGCATTTTTCTTGTAGGACCAACCATAAGCGAGTTATAAAGTTGGATATAAATAATATTTAACAAAAACTTGCTTAAAAATTAAATGTTTGAAATACTGAAATTAAACTAAATTAATTGTGTCTAACACTTTAGTAGAGAAAAAAGAAAAAGACATAAAAGTTACCAAAGTCTTCAGAATCGTTTTTAGTCGTCATATTAATAACAATAACATTAATAATAATAATACTAATAATAATACTAATAGTATTATAAAATAAAAGTTACCAAAGTCTTCAGAATCGTTTTTAGTCGTCATATTAATAACAATAACATTAATAATAATAATACTAATAGTATTATTATTAGTATTATTATTATTAATGTTATTGTTATTAATATGACGACTAAAAACGATTCTGAAGACTTTGGTAACTTTTATGTCTTTTTCTTTTTTCTCTACTAAAGTGTTAGACACAATTAATTTAGTTTAATTTCAGTATTTCAAACATTTAATTTTTAAGCAAGTTTTTGTTAAATATTATTTATATCCAACTTTATAACTCGCTGATGGTTGGTCCTACAAGAAAAATGCAAATAACTATTTTGTAGGAAATTTTATCAGCTTTATTTTGAAAAAAAGATAAAAACTAATAGGAGTAATTGTTTTCGAGATATAAGCAAAAAACCAAAGTGAAAACTGTTACCGTTTCAGAACAAAAATGTAATTCAGTTTTCAATGTTTGAGACGAAGATGAAAATGCAGCATTTACAATCGACTCTGAAGACTTCAGTGACTTATATGTCACCCCCTTTTTCTTCTAATAAAGTATTGGACATAATAAATTAAGTGTATTTTAAATCACAAGACATTTTCTGTTAAAGCACTTTTTTTTTAAATATTAATTATTTTCCAACTTATATCTCGCTTATGGTTAGTCCTACATGAAAAATGCAAATAACTATTTTGTAGGAAATTTTATCAGCTTGAATTTTAGTAAAAAGATAAAAATTGATAGGAGTAACTGTTTTCGAGATATAAGCAAGAAACCAAAACACTGTTACCTTAATTAAGCGTTTGCATATAAGCAAATTTAGTACTATTAGTATTATTATTATTAATGTTATTGTTATTAATATGACAACTAAAGACAACTCTGAAACCTTTAGTGACTTTTATGTCTTTTCCTTTTTTCTCTACTAAAGTGTTAGACACAGTTAAATTAGTTTAATTTCAGTTTTTCAAACATTTTATTTTAAAGCAAATTTTTGTTAAATATTATTTATATCCAACTCAATAACTCGCTTATGGTTGGTCCTACAAGAAAAATGCAAATAACTATTTTGTAGAATATTTTATCAGCTTTAATTTTGAAAGAAAGACAAAAATTCATAGGAGTAACTGTTTTCGAGATATAAGCTAGAAACCAAAAAACTGTTACCTTAATAAAGCGCTTGCATATAAGCAGATTTAGTACTATTAGTATTATAATTATTAATGTTATTGTTATTAATATGACGACTAAAAACGATTCTGAAGACTTTGGTGACTTTTATGTCTTTTTCTTTTTTCTCTACTAAAGTGTTAGACACAATTAATTTAGTTTAATTTCAGTATTTCAAACATTTTATTTTTAAGCAAGTTTTTGTTAAATATTATTTATATCCAACTTTATAACTCGCTTATGGTTGGTCCTACAAGAAAAATGCAAATAACTATTTTGTAGGAAATGTTATCAGCTTTAATTTTGAAAAAAAGATAAAAATTGATAGGAGTAACTGTTTTCGAGATATGAGCAAGAAACCAAAACACTGTTACCTTAATTAAGCGTTTGCATATAAGCAAATTTAGTACTATTAGTATTATTATTATTAATGTTATTGTTATTAATATGACGATTAAAGACAACTTTGAAACCTTTAGTGACTTTTATGTCTTCTTCTTTTTCCTCTACTAAAGTGTTAGACACAATTAAATTAGTTTAATTTCAGTTTTTCAAACATTTTATTTTAAAGCAAATTTTTGTTAAATATTATTTATATCCAACTCTATAACTCGCTTATGGTTGGTCCTACAAGAAAAATGCAAATAACTATTTTGTAGGAAATTTTATCAGCTTTAATTTTGACAGAAAGATAAAAATTGATAGGAGTAACTGTTTTCGAGATATAAGCAAAAAACCAATAAGAAAACTGTGACTGTTACTGAACAAAAATGTAATTCAGTTTTCAATGTTTGAGACGAAGACGAAACTGCAGCATTTAAAAACGACTCTGAAGACTTCAGTGATTTTTATGTCACTTCCTTTTTCTTCTAATAAAGTATTGGACCCAATAAATTAAGTGTATTTTAAATCAAAAGACATTTTCTGTTAAAGCACTTTTTTTTTAAATACTAATTATTTTCAATCATATATCTCGCTTATGGTTAGTCCTACATGAAAAATGCAAATAACTATTTTATAGGAAATTTTATCAGCTTGAATTTTAGTAAAAAGATAAAAATTGATAGGAGTAACTGTTTTCGAGATATAAGCAAGAAACCAAAACATTGTTACCTTAATTAAGCGTTTGCATATAAGCAAATTTAGTACTATTAGTATTATTATTATTAATGTTATTGTTATTAATATGACAACTAAAGACAACTCTGAAACCTTTAGTGACTTTTATGTCTTTTCCTTTTTCCTCTACTAAAGTGTTAGACACAATTAAATTAGTTTAATTTCAGTTTTTCAAACATTTTATTTTAAAGCAAATTTTTGTTAAAAATTATTTATATCCAACTCTATAACTCGCTTATGGTTGGTCCTACAAGAAAAATGCAAATAACTATTTTGTAGGAAATTTTATCAGCTTTAATTTTGAAAAAAAGACAAAAATTCATAGGAGTAACTGTTTTCGAGATATAAGCAAGAAACCAAAAAACTGTTACCTTAATAAAGCGCTTGCATATAAGCAGATTTAGTACTATTAGTATTATTATTATTAATGTTATTGTTATTAATATGACGACTAAAAACGATTCTGAAGACTTTGGTGACTTTTATGTCTTTTTCTTTTTTCTCTACTAAAGTGTTAGACACAATTAATTTAGTTTAATTTCAGTATTTCAAACATTTTATTTTTAAGCAAGTTTTTGTTAAATATTATTTATATCCAACTTTATAACTCGCTTATGGATGGTCCCACAAGAAAAATGCAAATAACTATTTTGTAGGAAATGTTATCAGCTTTAATTTTGAAAGATAGATAAAAATTGATAGGAGTAACTGTTTTCGAGATATGAGCATGAAACCAAAACACTGTTACCTTAATTAAGCGTTTGCATATAAGCAAATTTAATACTATTAGTATTATTATTATTAATGTTATTGTTATTAATATGACGATTAAAGACAACTTTGAAACCTTTAGTGACTTTTATGTCCTCTCCTTTTTCCTCTACTAAAGTGTTAGACACAATTAAATTAGTTTAATTTCAGTTTTTCAAACATTTTATTTTAAAGCAAATTTTTGTTAAATATTATTTATATCCAACTCTATAACTCGCTTATGGTTGATCCTACAAGAAAAATGCAAATATCTATTTTGTAGGAAATTTTATCAGCTTCAATTTTGACAGAAAGATAAAAATTGATAGGAGTAACTGTTTTCGAGATATAAGCAAAAAACCAATGTAAAAACTGTTACCGTTTCAGAACAAAAATGTAATTCAGTTTTCAATGTTTGAGACGAAGACGAAAATGAAGCATTTAAAATCGACTCTAAAGACTTCAGTGACTTATATGTCACCCCCTTTTTTTCTAATAAAGTATTGGACCTAATAAATTAAGTGTATTTTAAATCACAAGACATTTTCTGTTAAAGCACTTCTTTTTTAAATATTAATTATTTTCAATCTTATATCTCGCTTATGGTTAGTCCTACATAAAAAATGCAAATAATTATTTTGTAGGAAATTTTATCAGCTTGAATTTTAGTAAAAAGATAAAAGTTGATAGGAGTAACTGTTTTCGAGATATGAGCAAGAAACCAAAACACTGTTACCTTAATTAAGCGTTTGCATATTAGCAAATTTAGTACTATTAGTATTATTATTATTAATGTTATTGTTATTAATATGACGATTAAAGACAACTTTGAAACCTTTAGTGACTTTTATGTCTTCTTCTTTTTCCTCTACTAAAGTGTTAGACACAATTAAATTAGTTTAATTTCAGTTTTTCAAACATTTTATTTTAAAGCAAATTTTTGTTAAATATTATTTATATCCAACTCTATAACTCGCTTATGGTTGATCCTACAAGAAAAATGCAAATATTTATTTTGTAGGAAATTTTATCAGCTTTAATTTTGACAGAAAGATAAAAATTGATAGGAGTAACTGTTTTCGAGATATAAGCAAAAAACCAATGTAAAAACTGTTACCGTTTCAGAACAAAAATGTAATTCAGTTTTCAATGTTTGAGACGAAGACGAAAATGCAGCATTTAAAATCGACTCTGAAGACTTCAGTGACTTATATGTCACCCCCCTTTTTTTCTAATAAAGTATTGGACCTAATAAATTAAGTGTATTTTAAATCACAAGACATTTTCTGTTAAAGCACTTCTTTTTTAAATATTAATTATTTTCAATCTTATATCTCGCTTATGGTTAGTCCTACATAAAAAATGCAAATAATTATTTTGTAGGAAATTTTATCAGCTTAAATTTTAGTAAAAAGATAAAAGTTGATAGGAGTAACTGTTTTCGAGATATGAGCAAGAAACCAAAACACTGTTACCTTAATTAAGCGTTTGCATATTAGCAAATTTAGTACTATTAGTATTATTATTATTAATGTTATTGTTATTAATATGACGATTAAAGACAACTTTGAAACCTTTAGTGACTTTTATGTCTTCTTCTTTTTCCTCTACTAAAGTGTTAGACACAATTAAATTAGTTTAATTTCAGTTTTTCAAACATTTTATTTTAAAGCAAATTTTTGTTAAATATTATTTATATCCAACTCTATAACTCGCTTATGGTTGATCCTACAAGAAAAATGCAAATATTTATTTTGTAGGAAATTTTATCAGCTTTAATTTTGACAGAAAGATAAAAATTGATAGGAGTAACTGTTTTCGAGATATAAGCAAAAAACCAATGTAAAAACTGTTACCGTTTCAGAACAAAAATGTAATTCAGTTTTCAATGTTTGAGACGAAGACGAAAATGCAGCATTTAAAATCGACTCTGAAGACTTCAGTGACTTATATGTCACCCCCCTTTTTTTCTAATAAAGTATTGGACCATAAATTAAGTGTATTTTAAATCACAAGACATTTTCTGTTAAAGCACTTCTTTTTTAAATATTAATTATTTTCAATCTTATATCTCGCTTATGGTTAGTCCTACATAAAAAATGCAAATAATTATTTTGTAGGAAATTTTATCAGCTTAAATTTTAGTAAAAAGATAAAAGTTGATAGGAGTAACTGTTTTCGAGATATGAGCAAGAAACCAAAACACTGTTACCTTAATTAAGCGTTTGCATATTAGCAAATTTAGTACTATTAGTATTATTATTATTAATGTTATTGTTATTAATATTACGATTAAAGACAACTTTGAAACCTTTAGTGACTTTTATGTCTTCTTCTTTTTCCTCTACTAAAGTGTTAGACACAATTAAATTAGTTTAATTTCAGTTTTTCAAACATTTTATTTTAAAGCAAATTTTTGTTAAATATTATTTATATCCAACTCTATAACTCGCTTATGGTTGGTCCTACAAGAAAAATGCAAATAACTATTTTGTAGGAAATTTTATCAGCTTTAATTTTGAAAAAAAGATAAAAATTGATAGGAGTAACTGTTTTCGAGATATAAGCAAAAAACCAATAAGAAAACTGTGACTGTTACTGAACAAAAATGTAATTCGGTTTTCAATGTTTGAGACGAAGACGAAACTGCAGCATTTAAAAACGACTCTGAAGACTTCAGTGACTTTTATGTCACTTCCTTTTTCTTCTAATAAAGTATTGGACCCAATAAATTAAGTGTATTTTAAATCACAAGACATTTTCTGTTAAAGCACTTTTTTTTTAAATATTAATTATTTTCAATCATATATCTCGCTTATGGTTAGTCCTACATGAAAAATGCAAATAACTATTTTGTAGGAAATTTTATCAGCTTGAATTTTAGTAAAAAGATAAAAATTGATAGGAGTAACTGTTTTCGAGATATAAGCAAGAAACCAAAAAACTGTTACCTTAATAAAGCGCTTGCATATAAGCAGATTTAGTACTATTAGTATTATTATTATTAATGTTATTGTTATTAATATGACGACTAAAAACGATTCTGAAGACTTTGGTGACTTTTATGTCTTTTTCTTTTTTCTCTACTAAAGTGTTAGACACAATTAATTTAGTTTAATTTCAGTATTTCAAACATTTTATTTTTAAGCAAGTTTTTGTTAAATATTATTTATATCCAACTTTATAACTCGCTTATGGATGGTCCCACAAGAAAAATGCAAATAACTATTTTGTAGGAAATGTTATCAGCTTTAATTTTGAAAGATAGATAAAAATTGATAGGAGTAACTGTTTTCGAGATATGAGCATGAAACCAAAACACTGTTACCTTAATTAAGCGTTTGCATATAAGCAAATTTAATACTATTAGTATTATTATTATTAATGTTATTGTTATTAATATGACGATTAAAGACAACTTTGAAACCTTTAGTGACTTTTATGTCCTCTCCTTTTTCCTCTACTAAAGTGTTAGACACAATTAAATTAGTTTAATTTCAGTTTTTCAAACATTTTATTTTAAAGCAAATTTTTGTTAAATATTATTTATATCCAACTCTATAACTCGCTTATGGTTGATCCTACAAGAAAAATGCAAATATCTATTTTGTAGGAAATTTTATCAGCTTCAATTTTGACAGAAAGATAAAAATTGATAGGAGTAACTGTTTTCGAGATATAAGCAAAAAACCAATGTAAAAACTGTTACCGTTTCAGAACAAAAATGTAATTCAGTTTTCAATGTTTGAGACGAAGACGAAAATGAAGCATTTAAAATCGACTCTAAAGACTTCAGTGACTTATATGTCACCCCCTTTTTTTCTAATAAAGTATTGGACCTAATAAATTAAGTGTATTTTAAATCACAAGACATTTTCTGTTAAAGCACTTCTTTTTTAAATATTAATTATTTTCAATCTTATATCTCGCTTATGGTTAGTCCTACATAAAAAATGCAAATAATTATTTTGTAGGAAATTTTATCAGCTTGAATTTTAGTAAAAAGATAAAAGTTGATAGGAGTAACTGTTTTCGAGATATGAGCAAGAAACCAAAACACTGTTACCTTAATTAAGCGTTTGCATATTAGCAAATTTAGTACTATTAGTATTATTATTATTAATGTTATTGTTATTAATATGACGATTAAAGACAACTTTGAAACCTTTAGTGACTTTTATGTCTTCTTCTTTTTCCTCTACTAAAGTGTTAGACACAATTAAATTAGTTTAATTTCAGTTTTTCAAACATTTTATTTTAAAGCAAATTTTTGTTAAATATTATTTATATCCAACTCTATAACTCGCTTATGGTTGATCCTACAAGAAAAATGCAAATATTTATTTTGTAGGAAATTTTATCAGCTTTAATTTTGACAGAAAGATAAAAATTGATAGGAGTAACTGTTTTCGAGATATAAGCAAAAAACCAATGTAAAAACTGTTACCGTTTCAGAACAAAAATGTAATTCAGTTTTCAATGTTTGAGACGAAGACGAAAATGCAGCATTTAAAATCGACTCTGAAGACTTCAGTGACTTATATGTCACCCCCTTTTTTTCTAATAAAGTATTGGACCTAATAAATTAAGTGTATTTTAAATCACAAGACATTTTCTGTTAAAGCACTTCTTTTTTAAATATTAATTATTTTCAATCTTATATCTCGCTTATGGTTAGTCCTACATAAAAAATGCAAATAATTATTTTGTAGGAAATTTTATCAGCTTAAATTTTAGTAAAAAGATAAAAGTTGATAGGAGTAACTGTTTTCGAGATATGAGCAAGAAACCAAAACACTGTTACCTTAATTAAGCGTTTGCATATTAGCAAATTTAGTACTATTAGTATTATTATTATTAATGTTATTGTTATTAATATTACGATTAAAGACAACTTTGAAACCTTTAGTGACTTTTATGTCTTCTTCTTTTTCCTCTACTAAAGTGTTAGACACAATTAAATTAGTTTAATTTCAGTTTTTCAAACATTTTATTTTAAAGCAAATTTTTGTTAAATATTATTTATATCCAACTCTATAACTCGCTTATGGTTGGTCCTACAAGAAAAATGCAAATAACTATTTTGTAGGAAATTTTATCAGCTTTAATTTTGAAAAAAAGATAAAAATTGATAGGAGTAACTGTTTTCGAGATATAAGCAAAAAACCAATAAGAAAACTGTGACTGTTACTGAACAAAAATGTAATTCGGTTTTCAATGTTTGAGACGAAGACGAAACTGCAGCATTTAAAAACGACTCTGAAGACTTCAGTGACTTTTATGTCACTTCCTTTTTCTTCTAATAAAGTATTGGACCCAATAAATTAAGTGTATTTTAAATCACAAGACATTTTCTGTTAAAGCACTTTTTTTTTAAATATTAATTATTTTCAATCATATATCTCGCTTATGGTTAGTCCTACATGAAAAATGCAAATAACTATTTTGTAGGAAATTTTATCAGCTTGAATTTTAGTAAAAAGATAAAAATTGATAGAAGTAACTGTTTTCGAGATATAAGCAAGAAACCAAAACACTGTTACCTTAATTAAGCGTTTGCATATAAGCAAATTTAGTACTATTAGTATTATTATTATTAATGTTATTGTTATTAATATGACAACTAAAGACAACTCTGAAACCTTTAGTGACTTTTATGTCTTTTCCTTTTTTCTCTACTAAAGTGTTAGACACAGTTAAATTAGTTTAATTTCAGTTTTTCAAACATTTTATTTTAAAGCAAATTTTTGTTAAATATTATTTATATCCAACTCTATAACTCGCTTATGGTTGGTCCTACAAGAAAAATGCAAATAACTATTTTGTAGAATATTTTATCAGCTTTAATTTTGAAAGAAAGACAAAAATTCATAGGAGTAACTGTTATCGAGATATAAGCAAGAAACCAAAAAACTGTTACCTTAATAAAGCGCTTGCATATAAGCAGATTTAGTACTATTAGTATTATTATTATTAATGTTATTGTTATTAATATGACGACTAAAAACGATTCTGAAGACTTTGGTGACTTTTATGTCTTTTTCTTTTTTCTCTACTAAAGTGTTAGACACAATTAATTTAGTTTAATTTCAGTATTTCAAACATTTTATTTTTAAGCAAGTTTTTGTTAAATATTATTTATATCCAACTTTATAACTCGCTTATGGTTGGTTCTACAAGAAAAATGCAAATAACTGTTTTGTAGGAAATGTTATCAGCTTTAATTTTGAAAGAAAGATAAAAATTGATAGGAGTAACTGTTTTCGAGATATAAGCAAAAAACCAAAGTAAAAACTGTTACCGTTTCAGAACAAAAATGTAATTCAGTTTTCAATGTTTGAGACGAAGACGAAAATGCAGCATTTAAAATCGACTCTGAAGACTTCAGTGACTTATATGTCACCCCCTTTTTTTTTAATAAAGTATTGGACCTAATAAATTAAGTGTATTTTAAATCACAAGACATTTTCTGGTAAAGCACTTCTTTTTTAAATATTAATTATTTTCAATCTTATATCTCGCTTATGGTTAGTCCTACACAAAAAATGCAAATAACTATTTTGTAGGAAATTTTATCAGCTTGAATTTTAGTAAAAAGATAAAAATTGATAGGAGTAACTGTTTTCGAGATATGAGCAAGAAACCAAAACACTGTTACCTTAATTAAGCGTTTGCATATAAGCAAATTTAGTACTATTAGTATTATTATTATTAATGTTATTGTTATTAATATGACGATTAAAGACAACTTTGAAACCTTTAGTGACTTTTATGTCTTCTTCTTTTTCCTCTACTAAAGTGTTAGACACAATTAAATTAGTTTAATTTCAGTTTTTCAAACATTTTATTTTAAAGCAAATTTTTGTTAAATATTATTTATATCCAACTCTATAACTCGCTTATGGTTGGTCCTACAAGAAAAATGCAAATAACTATTTTGTAGGAAATTTTATCAGCTTTAATTTTGAAAGAAAGATAAAAATTGATAGGAGTAACTGTTTTCGAGATATAAGCAAAAAACCAATAAGAAAACTGTGACTGTTACTGAACAAAAATGTAATTCGGTTTTCAATGTTTGAGACGAAGACGAAACTGCAGCATTTAAAAACGACTCTGAAGACTTCAGTGACTTTTATGTCACTTCCTTTTTCTTCTAATAAAGTATTGGACCCAATAAATTAAGTGTATTTTAAATCACAAGACATTTTCTGTTAAAGCACTTTTTTTTTAAATATTAATTATTTTCAATCATATATCTCGCTTATGGTTAGTCCTACATGAAAAATGCAAATAACTATTTTGTAGGAAATTTTATCAGCTTGAATTTTAGTAAAAAGATAAAAATTGATAGGAGTAACTGTTTTCGAGACATAAGCAAGAAACCAAAACACTGTTACCTTAATTAAGCGTTTGCATATAAGCAAATTTAGTACTATTAGTATTATTATTATTAATGTTATTGTTATTAATATGACAACTAAAGACAACTCTGAAACCTTTAGTGACTTTTATGTCTTTTTCTTTTTCCTCTACTAAAGTGTTAGACTCAATTAATTTAGTTTAATTTCGGTTTTTCAAACATTTTATTTTAAAGCAAATTTTTGTTAAATATTATTAATATCCAACTCTATAACTCGCTTATGGTTGGTCCTACAAAAAAATGCAAATAACTATTTTGTAGGAAATTTTATTAGCTTTAATTTTGAAAAAAA
Organism: Tribolium castaneum; assembly: GCF_031307605.1. NCBI lineage: Eukaryota > Metazoa > Arthropoda > Insecta > Coleoptera > Tenebrionidae > Tribolium > Tribolium castaneum. The sequence continues at coordinate 2,668,760 of NC_087396.1, read as the reverse complement.
GATAAAAATTGATAGGAGTAACTGTTTTCGAGATATAAGCAAGAAACCAAAAAAATGTTACGTTAATTAAGCGTTTGCATATAAGCAAATTTAGTACTATTAGTATTATTATTATTAATGTTATTGTTATTAATATGACGACTAAAGACGACTCTGAAACATTTAGTGACTTTTATGTCTTCTCCTTTTTCCTCTACTAAAGTGTTAGACACAATTAATTTAGTTTAATTCCGGTTTTTCAAGCATTTTATTTTAAAGCAAATTTTTGTTAAATATTATTTATATCCAACTCTATAACTCGTTTATGCTTGGTCCTACAAAAAAAATGTAAATAACTATTTTGTTGGAAATTTTATCAGCTTTAATTTTGAAAGAAAGATAAAATTTGATAGAAGTAACTGTTTTCGAGATATAAGCAAAAAACCAATAAGAAAACTGTAACTGTTACTGAACAAAAATGTAATTAAGTTTTCAATGTTTGAGACGAAGTCAAAAATGCACCATTTAAAAACGACTCTGAAGACTTCAGTGACTTTTATGTCACCTCCTTTTTCTTCTAATAAAGTATTGGACCCAAGAAATTAAGTGTATTTTAAATCACAAGACATTTTCTGTTAAAACACTTTTTTTTAATTAATAATTATTTTCAAACTTATATCTCGCTTATGGTTAGTTCTACATGAAAAATGCAAATAACTATTTTGTAGGAAATTTTATCACCTTTAATTTTGGTGAAAAAGTAAAAATTGATAGGAGTAACTGTTTTCGAGATATAGGCAAAAAACAAAAAAACTGTTACCTTAATTAAGCGCTTGCATATAAGCAAATTTAGTACTATTAGTATTGTTATTATAAATGTTATTGTTATTAATATGACGACTAAAGACAACTTTAAGACTTTAGTGACTTTTATGTTTCCTCCTTTTTCCTCTACTAAAGTGTTAGACACAATTAATTTAGTTTAATTTCGGTTTTTCAAACATTTTATTTTAAAGCAAATTTTTGTTAAATATTAAAAACTATAAAATGGCTTAGATTGCCTAAAAACACAGATCACACATGATCTTTTGCATAAAAATGAGAAAACGCTCATGTAACACACAAAATAAGCTCCATTTTTTCTTTTTAAAAGTATTATTATTATTATTACTTTTGTTACTATTATTATTATTATTATTATTATTATTATTATTATTATTATTATTATTGTTATTATTATTATTATTATTATTATTATTATTATTATTATTATTATTAAAAACTTATATTAAACAGACAGAAAACGTCGTATTCTGACACAACTTAAAACACAGATCACACATGATCTTTTGCATAGAAATGAGAAAACGCTCATATAACACAAAATAAGCTTCATTTTGGCTTAGAAAACTAAGCTTACTTTTACTACTACTATTATTTATATTTTTATTATTATTATTATTATTACTATTATTTTTATTATTATTATTACTATTATTTTTATTATTATTATTACTATTATTATTATTATTATTATTATTATTATTATTATTATTATTATTATTATTATTATTATTATTATTATTATTATTAATATTATTATTATTAAAGACCGATTATAACTTTTGTATAGTAAATGTTTTTATACCAGTTTTAAAATGAGTTATTAATTTTAGACAATTTCTTGCCTAAAAACACAGATCACAGATGATCTCTTGCATAGAAATGAGAAAACGCTCAGATAACACAAAATAAGCATCATTTTTGCTTAGAAAAACTAAGCTTTAATTTAGAAAGAAATTTATTATTATAAGTATTATTATCATTATTATTATTATTATTATTATTATTATTATTATTATTATTATTATTATTATTATTGTTTCTTTTATTACTATTATTATTATTATTATTATTATTATTATTATTATTATTATTATTAACTTTTGTATAGTAAATGTTTTTATACCAGTTTTAAAATGAGTTATTAATTTTATTCAATTTCTTGCCTAAAAACACAGATCACAGATGATCTCTTGCATAGAAATGAGAAAACGCTCATATAACACACAAAATAAGCATCATTTTTGCTTAGAAAAACTAAGCTTTAATTTAGAAAGAAATTCATTATTATAAGTATTATTATCATTATTATTATTATTATTATTATTATTATTATTATTATTATTATTATTACTATTATTATTATTATTATTATTATTATTACTATTATTATTATTATTATTGTTATTATTATTATTATTATTATTATTATTAACTTTTGTATAGTAAATGTTTTTATACCAGTTTTAAAATGAGTTATTAATTTTAGACAATTTCTTGCCTAAAAATACAGATCACAGATGATTTCTTGCATAGAAATGAGAAAGCGCTCATATAACACACAAAATAAGCTTCATTTTTGCTTAGAAAACTAAGCTTACTTTTATTTCTATTATTATTTTTATTATTATTATTATTATTATTATTATTATTGTTATTATTATTATTATTATTATTATTGTTATTATTATTATTATTATTAAAAACTTATATTAAACAGACAGAAAACGTCGTATTCTGACACAAAAAAACGAATTACGTTATAGACTTGACGAGAACGGCGTATCTCGGACTCTTATAGGACTTTTATAGGGTCAAAAATTATCAGTTTGAATTAAAACAAATTATTTTTGTTGACTCTCAGTCTGAATTGTTCATCAGTTCAAACAAAAACGGCTTACTTTAGACGATCTTTTGCTTTGAACAAGAAAACTTACATCGAACAGACTAAAAACGTATTAATCTGGCATAAAAGAGCAATTTATGTATCACTTTGGATAAAGGCAGCTAATCCTATTCGTTTCATTGCTTAAAATAGACAAAATTGTTAATAAATCTAACAAAAACGCTGTATTCTAGCACAAAATACTAATTACATTATAGTTTCGACGAGAATAGCTTATTTGGAATGATTCTATGCTTCCAAACGAGTAAATTTTTAATAAACAGATGCCAAACATCATGTTTTGTCCTATAAAGACATTTTATATTGCAGTTTGTATTAAAACAAAATATTTTCGTTGATTCTTTGTTAGAAGCAGCAAACCTAACATTAAAGAATCTGAAAACTTTGTATTCGGACACAAACCACCGAATTTTGATTCAGTTTAGACAAAAACGGTTGATTTTCGACAATATTTTGCTTTGAACAAGAAAGCTTATATCAAACTGACTAAAAACGTCTTATTTTAGCACAAAACAAAAGATTTGCGTTATAGTCTTAACGAGAGCTGTTAATTTCAAACGGTTCTATGCTTTGAAACGAGTAAACTTTCACTGTACAGAGGAAAAACATCTTATTTCGCCTTTTAAAAACGATTCATGCCACAGTTTGGATAAAAACCAATTATTTTCATTAATTCATTGTTACAAACATGAAACCTTACATCAAAGTAACTGAAAACCCCTTATTCAGGTACAGAAATTCGAATTACGTTTCAGTCTGAACAAAAACTGCTTACTTTAGACGATCCTTTGTTTTGAATACAAAAACTTACATTAAAAAGATTAAAAACGTCTTATTCTGGCTGAAAACTGCAAATTATATATTACTCTAGATAAAAGCAATTTATCCTGATTACTCCTTTACTTAGAATAGAGTAAACTTGTATAAAACTTAATAAAAACTTTAAATTTCGTCTCAAAGAAATAATTTACGTTATAGTTTTGACCAGCACTGTTTATTTCAAACGATTTTATGATTCGAAACTAATGAACTTTTATGGGGCAGATGCAAAACCACATATTACAATATAAAGCGTTGTTTTAAAGCAAATGATTACCTTTTGCAACAAGAAATTTCACGTCAAAGAAACTGAAAACATCGTATCCATGCACAAATATCGAATTACGTATCAGTTTAGGCAAATACAGCTTATTTTAAACGATTCCTTGCTATAAACAAGAAAAATTTTATCAAACATATTGAAAATGTCTTATTCTCGAAAATAAGAGCAAATTATGTATCAGTTTTAACAAAAGCGGATTACTCTGTTTGATTCTATGCTTAGAGTAGAGTAAACTACTATAAAACGTAATGAAAACTCTATATTCAAGCTCAAAAGAACAAATTACGTTATAGTTTTGACAAAAAAAAATTATTTCGGACGACTACATATTTCGAAGTAAGCAAACTTTAATTGAACAAGTGCAAAAGCTAATACTTTGCTTTAAAATAACGATTTATGTGGTAATATGGTATTTTGCATCTGTCCTATAAAAGTTTACTCGTTTCGCTCCATTAAATCATTCGAAATAAATTATTTTGACACAACAACGAAAATAATTTTTTTGTTTAAACTGTAACATGTCGTTTTTATAAAACGAACTAAGACGTTTGGCATCTGTTTAGTGAAAGTTTTCTCGTTTGGGTGCATAAAATCGTTTGAAATTAACAGTTCTGGTCAAAACTATAACGTAAATTATTTCTTTGAGACGAAATTTAAAGTTTTCATTAAGTTTTATACAAGTTTGCTCTATTCTAAGCAAAGGAGTAATCAGGATAAACTGCTTTTATCCAAAGTAATACATAATTTGCAGTTTTGAGCCAGAATAAGACGTTTTTAATCTTTTTAATGTAAGTTTTCGTGTTCAAAAGAAAGAATCGTCTAAAATAAGCAATTTGTGTTCAGACTGAAACGTAATTTGATTTTCTGGGCCTGAATAAGAGGTTTTCAGTTTCTTTGATGTAAGGTTTCTTGTTTGTAACAATGATTAAACGAAAATCATTGGTTTTAATCCAAACTGTGACATAAATCGTTTTTTAAAGGCGAAATCAGACGTTTTGCCTCTGTTCAGTGAAAGTATACTGGTTTCAAAGCATAGAATCGTTTGAAATTAACAGTTCTCGTCAAGACTATAACGCAAATCTTTAAAGTGATACAAAGAAATAATTTACGTAATAGTTTTGACCAGAACTGTTAATTTCAAACGATTTTATGCCCCCAAACGAGAAAACTTTCACTAAGCAGATGCCAAACGTCTTAGTTCGTTTTATAAAAGCGACTTATGTTACAGTTTAAACAAAAACAAATTATTTGTGTTGTTGTTGTGTCAAAATAATTTATTTCTAATGATTCAATGGAGCGAAACGGGTAAACTTTTATAGGACAGATGCAAAATACCATATTACCACATAAATCATTATTTTAAAGCAAAGTATTAGCTTTTGCACATGTTCAATTAAAGTTTGCTTACTTCGAAGTATGTAATCGTCCGCAATATTTTTTTTTGTCAAAACTATAACGTAATTTGTTCTTTTGAGCTTGAATATAGAGTTTTCATTACGTTTTATAGTAGTTTACTCTACTCTAAGCATAGAATCAAACAGAGTAATCCGCTTTTGTTAAAACTGATACATAATTTGCTCTTATTTTCGAGAATAAGACGTTTTCAATATGCTTGATAAAATTTTTCTTGTTTATAGCAAGGAATCGTTTAAAATAAGCTGTATTTGCCTAAACTGATACGTAATTAGATATTTATGTATGGATACGAAGTTTTCAGTTTCTTTGACGTGAAATTTCTTGTTGCAAAAGGTAATACTTTGCTTTAAAACAACGCTTTATATGGTAATATGTGGTTTTGCATCTGCCCCATAAAAGTTCATTAGTTTCGAATCATAATTTCGATTGAAATAAACAGTGCTGGTCAAAACTATAACGTAAATTATTTCTTTGAGACGAAATTTAAAGTTTTCATTAAGTTTTATACAAGTTTACTCTATTCTAAGTAAAGGAGTAATCAGGATAAATTGCTTTTATCTAGAGTAATATATAATTTGCAGTTTTCAGCCAGAATAAGACGTTTTTAATCTTTTTAATGTAAGTTTTCGTGTTCAAAACAAAGGATCGTCTAAAATAAGCAGTTTTTGTCCAGACTGAAACGTAATTCGAATTTCTGTGCCTAAATAAGGGGTTTTCAGTTTCTTTGATGTAAGGTTTCTTGTTTGTAACAATGAATTAACAAAAATAATTGGTTTTTATCCAAACTGTGGCATGAATCAGCTTTAAGACTATAACGCAAATCTTTTGTTTTGTGCTAAAATAAGACGTTTTTAGTCAGTTTGATATAAGCTTTCTTGTTCAAAGCAAAATATTGTCGAAAATCAACCGTTTTTGTCTAAACTGAAACAAAATTCGGTGGTTTGTGTCCGAATACAAAGTTTTCAGATTCTTTAATGTTAGGTTTGCTGCTTCTAACAAAGAATCAACGAAAATATTTTGTTTTAATACAAACTGCAATATAAAATTTCTTTATAGGACAAAACATGATGTTTGGCATCTGTTTATTAAAAATTTACTCGTTTGGAAGCATAGAATCATTCCAAATAAGCTATTCTCGTCGAAACTATAATGTAATTAGTATTTTGTGCTAGAATACAGCGTTTTTGTTAGATTTATTAACAATTTTGTCTATTTTAAGCAATGAAACGAATAGGATTAGCTGCCTTTATCCAAAGTGATACATAAATTGCTCTTTTATGCCAGATTAATACGTTTTTAGTCTGTTCGATGTAAGTTTTCTTGTTCAAAGCAAAAGATCGTCTAAAGTAAGCCGTTTTTGTTTGAACTGATGAACAATTCAGACTGAGAGTCAACAAAAATAATTTGTTTTAATCCAAACTGATAATTTTTGACCCTATAAGAGTCCTATAAGAGTCCGAGATACGCCGTTCTCGTCAAGTCTATAACGTAATTCGTTTTTTTGTGTCAGAATACGACGTTTTCTGTCTGTTTAATATAAGTTTTTAATAATAATAATAATAATAACAATAATAATAATAATAATAATAATAATAATAATAACAATAATAATAATAATAATAATAATAATAATAATAATAATAATAATAATGATAATAATAATAATAATAATAATAATAATAATAATAATAATAATAATAATAATAATAATAATAATAAAAATAATAATAGAAATAAAAGTAAGCTTAGTTTTCTAAGCAAAAATGAAGCTTATTTTGTGTGTTATATGAGCGCTTTCTCATTTCTATGCAAGAAATCATCTGTGATCTGTATTTTTAGGCAAGAAATTGTCTAAAATTAATATCTCATTTTAAAACTGGTATAAAAACATTTACTATACAAAAGTTAATAATAATAATAATAATAATAATAATAATAATAATAATAATAATAATAATAATAATAGTAATAATAATAATAATAATAGTAATAATAATAATAATAATAATAATAATAATAATAATAATAATAATAATAATAATACTTATAATAATGAATTTCTTTCTAAATTAAAGCTTAGTTTTTCTAAGCAAAAATGATGCTTATTTTGTGTGTTATATGAGCGTTTTCTCATTTCTATGCAAGAGATCATCTGTGATCTGTGTTTTTAGGCAAGAAATTGAATAAAAATAATAACTCATTTTAAAACTGGTATAAAAACATTTACTATACAAAAGTTAATAATAATAATAATAATAATAATAATAATAATAATAATAATAATAATAATAATAACTATAATAGTAATAAAAGAAACAATAATAATAATAATAATAATAATAATAATAATAATAATAATAATAATGATAATAATACTTATAATAATAAATTTCTTTCTAAATTAAAGCTTAGTTTTTCTAAGCAAAAATGATGCTTATTTTGTGTTATCTGAGCGTTTTCTCATTTCTATGCAAGAGATCATCTGTGATCTGTGTTTTTAGGCAAGAAATTGTCTAAAATTAATAACTCATTTTAAAACTGGTATAAAAACATTTACTATACAAAAGTTATAATCGGTCTTTAATAATAATAATATTAATAATAATAATAATAATAATAATAATAATAATAATAATAATAATAATAATAATAATAATAATAATAATAATAATAATAATAATAATAATAATAATAATAGTAATAATAATAATAAAAATAATAGTAATAATAATAATAATAATAAAAATAAAAATAATAGTAGTAGTAAAAGTAAGCTTAGTTTTCTAAGCCAAAATGAAGCTTATTTTGTGTTATATGAGCGTTTTCTCATTTCTATGCAAAAGATCATGTGTGATCTGTGTTTTAAGTTGTGTCAGAATACGACGTTTTCTGTCTGTTTAATATAAGTTTTTAATAATAATAATAATAATAATAATAATAATAATAATAATAATAATAATAATAATAATAATAATTATAATAATAATAACATTAATAATAATAATAATAATAATAATAATAGTAATAGTAACAAAAGTAATAATAATAATAATACTTTTAAAAAGGAAAAATGGAGCTTATTTTGTGTGTTACATGAGCGTTTTCTCATTTTTATGCAAAAGATCATGTGTGATCTGTGTTTTTAGGCAATCTAAGCCATTTTATAGTTTTTAATATTTAACAAAAATTTGCTTTAAAATAAAATGTTTGAAAAACCGAAATTAAACTAAATTAATTGTGTCTAACACTTTAGTAGAGGAAAAAGGAGGAGACATAAAAGTCACTAAAGTCTTAAAGTTGTCTTTAGTCGTCATATTAATAACAATAACATTTATAATAACAATACTAGTAGTACTAAATTTGCTTATATGCAAGCGCTTAATTAAGGTAACAGTTTTTTTGTTTTTTGCCTATATCTCGAAAACAGTTACTCCTATCAATTTTTACTTTTTCACCAAAATTAAAGGTGATAAAATTTCCTACAAAATAGTTATTTGCATTTTTCATGTAGAACTAACCATAAGCGAGATATAAGTTTGAAAATAATTATTAATTAAAAAAAAGTGTTTTAACAGAAAATGTCTTGTGATTTAAAATACACTTAATTTGTTGGGTCCAATACTTTATTAGAAGAAAAACATAAAAGTCACTGAAGTCTTCAGAGTCGTTTTTAAATGCTGCATTTTTGACTTCGTCTCAAACATTGAAAACTGAATTACATTTTTGTTCAGTAACAGTTACAGTTTTCTTATTGGTTTTTTGCTTATATCTCGAAAACAGTTACTCCTATCAAATTTTATCTTTCTTTCAAAATTAAAGCTGATAAAATTTCCAACAAAATAGTTATTTACATTTTTCTTGTAGGACCAAGCATAAACGAGTTATAGAGTTGGATATAAATAATATTTAACAAAAATTTGCTTTAAAATAAAATGCTTGAAAAACCAGAATTAAACTAAATTAATTGTGTCTAACACTTTAGTAGAGGAAAAAGGAGAAGACATAAAAGTCACTAAATGTTTCAGAGTCGTCTTTAGTCGTCATATTAATAACAATAACATTAATAATAATAATACTAATAGTACTAAATTTGCTTATATGCAAACGCTTAATTAACGTAACATTTTTTTGGTTTCTTGCTTATATCTCGAAAACAGTTACTCCTATCAATTTTTATCTTTTTTTCAAAATTAAAGCTAATAAAATTTCCTACAAAATAGTTATTTGCATTTTTTTGTAGGACCAACCATAAGCGAGTTATAGAGTTGGATATAAATAATATTTAACAAAAATTTGCTTTAAAATAAAATGTTTGAAAAACCGAAATTAAACTAAATTAATTGAGTCTAACACTTTAGTAGAGGAAAAAGAAAAAGACATAAAAGTCACTAAAGGTTTCAAAGTTGTCTTTAGTTGTCATATTAATAACAATAACATTAATAATAATAATACTAATAGTACTAAATTTGCTTATATGCAAACGCTTAATTAAGGTAACAGTGTTTTGGTTTCTTGCTTATATCTCGAAAACAGTTACTCCTATCAATTTTTATCTTTTTACTAAAATTCAAGCTGATAAAATTTCCTACAAAATAGTTATTTGCATTTTTCATGTAGGACTAACCATAAGCGAGATATATGATTGAAAATAATTATTATTTAAAAAAAAAGTGCTTTAACAGAAAATGTCTTGTGATTTCAAATACACTTAATTTATTGGGTCCAATACTTTATTAGAAGAAAAAGGAAGTGACATAAAAGTCACTGAAGTCTTCAGAGTCGTTTTTAAATGCTGCAGTTTCGTATTCGTCTCAAACATTGAAAACTGAATTACATTTTTGTTCAGTAACAGTCACAGTTTTCTTATTGGTTTTTTGCTTATATCTCGAAAACAGTTCTCCTATCAATTTTTATCTTTCTGTCAAAATTAAAGCTGATAAAATTTCCTACAAAATAGTTATTTGCTTTTTTTTTGTAGGACCAACCATAAGCGAGTTATAGAGTTGGATATAAATAATATTTAACAAAAATTTGCTTTAAAATAAAATGTTTGAAAAACTGAAATTAAACTAATTTAATTGTGTCTAACACTTTAGTAGAGGAAAAAGAAGAAGACATAAAAGTCACTAAAGGTTTCAAAGTTGTCTTTAATCGTCATATTAATAACAATAACATTAATAATAATAATACTAATAGTACTAAATTTGCTTATATGCAAACGCTTAATTAAGGTAACAGTGTTTTGGTTTCTTGCTCATATCTCGAAAACAGTTACTCCTATCAATTTTTATCTTTTTACTAAAATTCAAGCTGATAAAATTTCCTACAAAATAGTTATTTGCATTTTTTATGTAGGACAAACCATAAGCGAGATATAAGATTGAAAATAATTAATATTTAAAAAAGAAGTGCTTTAACAGAAAATGTCTTGTGATTTAAAATACACTTAATTTATTAGGTCCAATACTTTATTAAAAAAAAAAAGGGGGTGACATATAAGTCACTGAAATCTTCAAAGTCGATTTTAAATGCTGCATTTTCGTCTTCGTCTCAAACATTGAAAACTGAATTACATTTTTGTTCTGAAACGGTAACAGTTTTTACTTTGGTTTTTTGCTTATATCTCGAAAACAGTTACTCCTATCAATTTTTATCTTTCTTTCAAAATTAAAGCTGATAACATTTCCTACAAAATAGTTATTTGCATTTTTCTTGTAGGACCAACCATAAGCGAGTTATAAAGTTGGATATAAATAATATTTAACAAAAACTTGCTTAAAAATAAAATGTTTGAAATACTGAAATTAAACTAAATTAATTGTGTTTAACACTTTAGTAGAGAAAAAAGAAAAAGACATAAAAGTCACCAAAGTCTTCAGAATCGTTTTTAGTCGTCATATTAATAACAATAACATTAATAATAATAATACTAATAGTACTAAATCTGCTTATATGCAAGCGCTTTATTAAGGTAACAGTTTTTTGGTTTCTTGCTTATATCTCGAAAACAGTTACTCCTATGAATTTTTGTCTTTCTTTCAAAATTAAAGCTGATAAAATATTCTACAAAATAGTTATTTGCATTTTTCTTGTAGGACCAACCATAAGCGAGTTATAGAGTTGGATATAAATAATATTTAACAAAAATTTGCTTTAAAATAAAATGTTTGAAAAACTGAAATTAAACTAATTTAACTGTGTCTAACACTTTAGTAGAGAAAAAAGGAAAAGACATAACAGTCACTAAAGGTTTCAGAGTTGTCTTTAGTTGTCATATTAATAACAATAACATTAATAATAATAATACTAATAGTACTAAATTTGCTTATATGCAAACGCTTAATTAAGGTAACAGTGTTTTGGTTTCTTGCTTATATCTCGAAAACAGTTACTCCTATCAATTTTTATCTTTTTACTAAAATTCAAGCTGATAAAATTTCCTACAAAATAGTTATTTGCATTTTTCATGTAGGACTAACCATAAGCGAGATATATGATTGAAAATAATTAATATTTAAAAAAAAATTGCTTTAACAGAAAATGTCTTGTGATTTAAAATACACTTAATTTATTGGGTCCAATACTTTATTAGAAGAAAAAGGAAGTGACATAAAAGTCACTGAAGTCTTCAGAGTCGTTTTTAAATGCTGCAGTTTCGTATTCGTCTCAAACATTGAAAACTGAATTACATTTTTGTTCAGTAACAGTCACAGTTTTCTTATTGGTTTTTTGCTTATATCTCGAAAACAGTTCTCCTATCAATTTTTATCTTTCTGTCAAAATTAAAGCTGATAAAATTTCCTACAAAATAGTTATTTGCATTTTTCTTGTAGGACCAACCATAAGCGAGTTATAGAGTTGGATATAAATAATATTTAACAAAAATTTGCTTTAAAATAAAATGTTTGAAAAACTGAAATTAAACTAATTTAATTGTGTCTAACACTTTAGTAGAGGAAAAAAAAGAAGACATAAAAGTCACTAAAGGTTTCAAAGTTGTCTTTAATCGTCATATTAATAACAATAACATTAATAATAATAATACTAATAGTACTAAATTTGCTTATATGCAAACGCTTAATTAAGGTAACAGTGTTTTGGTTTCTTGCTCATATCTCGAAAACAGTTACTCCTATCAATTTTTATCTTTTTACTAAAATTCAAGCTGATAAAATTTCCTACAAAATATTTATTTGCATTTTTCATGTAGGATTAACCATAAGCGAGATATATGATTGAAAATAATTAATATTTAAAAAAAAAATGCTTTAACAGAAAATGTCTTGTGATTTAAAATACACTTAATTTATTGGGTCCAATACTTTATTAGAAGAAAAAGGAAGTGACATAAAAGTCACTGAAGTCTTCAGAGTCGTTTTTAAATGCTGCAGTTTCGTCTTCGTCTCAAACATTGAAAACCGAATTACATTTTTGTTCAGTAACAGTCACAGTTTTCTTATTGGTTTTTTGCTTATATCTCGAAAACAGTTACTCCTATCAATTTTTATCTTTCTTTCAAAATTAAAGCTGATAAAATTTCCTACAAAATAGTTATTTGCATTTTTCTTGTAGGACCAACCATAAGCGAGTTATAGAGTTGGATATAAATAATATTTAACAAAAATTTGCTTTAAAATAAAATGTTTGAAAAACTGAAATTAAACTAATTTAATTGTGTCTAACACTTTAGTAGAGGAAAAAGAAGAAGACATAAAAGTCACTAGAGGTTTCAAAGTTGTCTTTAATCGTCATATTAATAACAATAACATTAATAATAATAATACTAATAGTACTAAATTTGCTTATATGCAAACGCTTAATTAAGGTAACAGTGTTTTGGTTTCTTGCTCATATTTCGAAAACAGTTACTCCTATCAATTTTTATCTTATTACTAAAATTCAAGCTGATAAAATTTCCTACAAAATAGTTATTTGCATTTTTTATGTAGGACTAACCATAAGCGAGATATAAGATTGAAAATAATTAATATTTAAAAAAGAAGTGCTTTAACAGAAAATGTCTTGTGATTTAAAATACACTTAATTTATTAGGTCCAATACTTTATTAAAAAAAAAGGGAGTGACATATAAGTCACTGAAGTCTTCAGAGTCGATTTTAAATGCTGCATTTTCGTCTTCGTCTCAAACATTGAAAACTGAATTACATTTTTGTTCTGAAACGGTAACAGTTTTTACTTTGGTTTTTTGCTTATATCTCGAAAACAGATACTCCTATCAATTTTTATCTTTCTTTCAAAATTAAAGCTGATAACATTTCCTACAAAATAGTTATTTGCATTTTTCTTGTAGGACCAACCATAAGCGAGTTATAAAGTTGGATATAAATAATATTTAACAAAAACTTGCTTAAAAATAAAATGTTTGAAATACTGAAATTAAACTAAATTAATTGTGTCTAACACTTTAGTAGAGAAAAAAGAAAAAGACATAAAAGTCACCAAAGTCTTCAGAATCGTTTTTAGTCGTCATATTAATAACAATAACATTAATAATAATAATACTAATAGTACTAAATCTGCTTATATGCAAGCGCTTTATTAAGGTAACAGTTTTTTGGTTTCTTGCTTATATCTCGAAAACAGTTACTCCTATGAATTTTTGTCTTTCTTTCAAAATTAAAGCTGATAAAATATTCTACAAAATAGTTATTTGCATTTTTTTTGTAGGACCAACCATAAGCGAGTTATAGAGTTGGATATAAATAATATTTTACAAAAATTTGCTTTAAAATAAAATGTTTAAAAAACTGAAATTAAACTAATTTAACTGTGTCTAACACTTTAGTAGAGAAAAAAGGAAAAGACATAAAAGTCACTAAAGGTTTCAGAGTTGTCTTTAGTTGTCATATTAATAACAATAACATTAATAATAATAATACTAATAGTACTAAATTTGCTTATATGTAAACGCTTAATTAAGGTAACAGTGTTTTGGTTTCTTGCTTATATCTCGAAAACAGTTACTCCTATCAATTTTTATCTTTTTACTAAAATTCAAGCTGATAAAATTTCCTACAAAATAGTTATTTGCATTTTTCATGTAGGACTAACCATAAGCGAGATATATGATTGAAAATAATTAATATTTAAAAAAAAAGTGCTTTAACAGAAAATGTCTTGTGATTTAAAATACACTTAATTTATTGGGTCCAATACTTTATTAGAAGAAAAAGGAAGTGACATAAAAGTCACTGAAGTCTTCAGAGTCGTTTTTAAATGCTGCAGTTTCGTCTTCGTCTCAAACATTGAAAACCGAATTACATTTTTGTTCAGTAACAGTCACAGTTTTCTTATTGGTTTTTTGCTTATATCTCGAAAACAGTTACTCCTATCAATTTTTATCTTTTTTTCAAAATTAAAGCTGATAAAATTTCCTACAAAATAGTTATTTGCATTTTTCTTGTAGGACCAACCATAAGCGAGTTATAGAGTTGGATATAAATAATATTTAACAAAAATTTGCTTTAAAATAAAATGTTTGAAAAACTGAAATTAAACTAATTTAATTGTGTCTAACACTTTAGTAAAGAAAAAAGAAAAAGACATAAAAGTCACCAAAGTCTTCAGAATCGTTTTTAGTCGTCATATTAATAACAATAACATTAATAATAATAATACTAATAGTACTAAATTTGCTTACATGCAAACGCTTAATTCAGGTAACAATTTTTTGGTTTCTTGCTTATATCTCGAAAACAGTTACTCCTATCAATTTTTATCTTTTTACTAAAATTAAAGCTGATAAAATTTCCTACAAAATAGTTAATTGCATTTTTAATGTAGGACTAACCATAAGCGAGATATAAGTTTGAAAATAATTAAAATTTAAAAAAAAGTGCTTCAACAGAAAATGTCTTGTGATTTAAAATACACTTAATTTATTGGGTCCAATACTTTATTAGAAGAAAAAAGAGGTGACAGAAAGGTCACTGAAGTCTTCAGAGTCGATTTTAAATGCTGCATTTTCGTCTTCGTCTCAAACATTGAATACTGAATTACATTTTTGTTCTGAAACGGTAACAGTTTTTACTTTGGTTTTTTGCTTATATCTCGAAAACAGTTACTCCTATCAATTTTTATCTTTCTTTCAAAATTAAAGCTGATAACATTTCCTACAAAATAGTTATTTGCATTTTTCTTGTAGGACCAACCATAAGCGAGTTATAAAGTTGGATATAAATAATATTTAACAAAAACTTGCTTAAAAATAAAATGTTTGAAATACTGAAATTACACTAAATTAATTGTGTCTAACACTTTAGTAGAGAAAAAAGAAAAAGACATAAAAGTCACCAAAGTCTTCAGAATCGTTTTTAGTCGTCATATTAATAACAATAACATTAATAATAATAATACTAATAGTACTAAATTTGCTTATATGCAAACGCTTAATTAAGATAACAGTGTTTTGGTTTCTTGCTCATATCTCGAAAACAGTTACTCCTATCAATTTTTACCTTTTTACTAAAATTCAAGCTGATAAAATTTCCTACAAAATAGTTATTTGCATTTTTCTTGTAGGACCAACCATAAGCGAGTTATAAAGTTGGATATAAATAATATTTAACAAAAACTTGCTTAAAAATTAAATGTTTGAAATACTGAAATTAAACTAAATTAATTGTGTCTAACACTTTAGTAGAGAAAAAAAAAAAGACATAAAAGTTACCAAAGTCTTCAGAATCGTTTTTAGTTGTCATATTAATAACAATAACATTAATAATAATAATACTAATAATAATAATAATAATACTATATAATAATACTACTAATATTAATAATAATAATACTATTAGTATTATTATTATTAATGTTATTGTTATTAATATGACGACTAAAAACGATTCTGAAGACTTTGGTAACTTTTATGTCTTTTTCTTTTTTCTCTATTAAAGTGTTAGACACAATTAATTTAGTTTTATTTCAGTATTTCAAACATTTAATTTTTAAGCAAGTTTTTGTTAAATATTATTTATATCCAACTTTATAACTCGCTGATGGTTGGTCCTACAAGAAAAATGCAAATAACTATTTTGTAGGAAATTTTATCAGCTTTATTTTGAAAAAAAGATAAAAACTAATAGGAGTAATTGTTTTCGAGATATAAGCAAAAAACCAAAGTGAAAACTGTTACCGTTTCAGAACAAAAATGTAATTCAGTTTTCAATGTTTGAGACGAAGACGAAAATGCAGCATTTACAATCGACTCTGAAGACTTCAGTGACTTATATGTCACCCCCTTTTTCTTCTAATAAAGTATTGGACATAATAAATTAAGTGTATTTTAAATCACAAGACATTTTCTGTTAAAGCACTTTTTTTTTAAATATTAATTATTTTCAAACTTATATCTCGCTTATGGTTAGTCCTACATGAAAAATGCAAATAACTATTTTGTAGGAAATTTTATCAGCTTGAATTTTAGTAAAAAGATAAAAATTGATAGGAGTAACTGTTTTCGAGATATAAGCAAGAAACCAAAACACTGTTACCTTAAATTAGCGTTTGCATATAAGCAAATTTTGTACTATTAGTATTATTATTATTAATGTTATTGTTATTAATATGACAACTAAAGACAACTCTGAAACCTTTAGTGACTTTTATGTCTTTTCCTTTTTCCTCTACTAAAGTGTTAGACACAGTTAAATTAGTTTAATTTCAGTTTTTCAAACATTTTATTTTAAAGCAAATTTTTGTTATATATTATTTATATCCAACTCTATAACTCGCTTATGGTTGGTCCTACAAGAAAAATGCAAATAACTATTTTGTAGAATATTTTATCAGCTTTAATTTTGAAAGAAAGACAAAAATTCATAGGAGTAACTGTTTTCGAGATATAAGCAAGAAACCAAAAAACTGTTACCTTAATAAAGCGCTTGCATATAAGCAGATTTAGTACTGTTAGTATTATTATTATTAATGTTATTGTTATTAATATGACGACTAAAAACGATTCTGAAGACTTTGGTGACTTTTATGTCTTTTTCTTTTTTCTCTACTAAAGTGTTAGACACAATTAATTTAGTTTAATTTCAGTATTTCAAACATTTTATTTTTAAGCAAGTTTTTGTTAAATATTATTTATATCCAACTTTATAACTCGCTTATGGTTGGTCCTCCAAGAAAAATGCAAATAACTATTTTGTAGGAAATGTTATCAGCTTTAATTTTGAAAGAAAGATAAAAATTGATAGGAGTAACTGTTTTCGAGATATAAGCAAAAAACCAAAGTAAAAACTGTTACCGTTTCAGAACAAAAATGTAATTTAGTTTTCAATGTTTGAGACGAAGACGAAAATGCAGCATTTAAAATCGACTCTGAAGACTTCAGTGACTTATATGTCACCCCCTTTTTTTTCTAATAAAGTATTGGACCTAATAAATTAAGTGTATTTTAAATCACAAGACATTTTCTGTTAAAGCACTTCTTTTTTAAATATTAATTATTTTCAATCTTATATCTCGCTTATGGTTAGTCCTACATAAAAAATGCAAATAACTATTTTGTAGGAAATTTTATCAGCTTGAATTTTAGTAAAAAGATAAAAATTGATAAGAGTAACTGTTTTTGAGATATAAGCAAGAAACCAAAACACTGTTACCTTAATTAAGCGTTTGCATATAAGCAAATTTAGTACTATTAGTATTATTATTATTAATGTTATTGTTATTAATATGACAACTAAAGACAACTCTGAAACATTTAGTGTCTTTTATGTCTTTTCCTTTTTTCTCTACTAAAGTGTTAGACACAGTTAAATTAGTTTAATTTCAGTTTTTCAAACATTTTATTTTAAAGCAAATTTTTGTTAAATATTATTTATATCCAACTCTATAACTCGCTTATGGTTGGTCCTACAAGAAAAATGCAAATAACTATTTTGTAGAATATTTTATCAGCTTTAATTTTGAAAGAAAGACAAAAATTCATAGGAGTAACTGTTTTCGAGATATAAGCAAGAAACCAAAAAACTGTTACCTTAATAATGCGCTTGCATATAAGCAGATTTAGTACTATTAGTATTATAATTATTAATGTTATTGTTATTAATATGACGACTAAAACCGATTCTGAAGACTTTGGTGACTTTTATGTCTTTTTCTTTTTTCTCTACTAAAGTGTTAGACACAATTAATTTAGTTTAATTTCAGTATTTCAAACATTTTATTTTTAAGCAAATTTTTGTTAAATATTATTTATATCCAACTTTATAACTCGCTTATGGTTGGTCCTACAAGAAAAATGCAAATAACTATTTTGTAGGAAATGTTATCAGCTTTAATTTTGAAAAAAAGATAAAAATTGATAGGAGTAACTGTTTTCGAGATATGAGCAAGAAACCAAAACACTGTTACCTTAATTAAGCGTTTGCATATAAGCAAATTTAGTACTATTAGTATTATTATTATTAATGTTATTGTTATTAATATGACGATTAAAGACAACTTTGAAACCTTTAGTGACTTTTATGTCTTCTTCTTTTTCCTCTACTAAAGTGTTAGACACAATTAAATTAGTTTAATTTCAGTTTTTCAAACATTTTATTTTAAAGCAAATTTTTGTTAAATATTATTTATATCCAACTCTATAACTCGCTTATGGTTGGTCCTACAAGAAAAATGCAAATAACTATTTTGTAGGAAATTTTATGAGCTTTAATTTTGACAGAAAGATAAAAATTGATAGGAGTAACTGTTTTCGAGATATAAGCAAAAAACCAATAAGAAAACTGTGACTGTTACTGAACAAAAATGTAATTCAGTTTTCAATGTTTGAGACGAAGACGAAACTGCAGCATTTAAAAACGACTCTGAAGACTTCAGTGACTTTTATGTCACTTCTTTTTTCTTCTAATAAAGTATTGGACCCAATAAATTAAGTGTATTTTAAATCACAAGACATTTTCTGTTAAAGCACTTTTTTTTAAATATTAATTATTTTCAATCATATATCTCGCTTATGGTTAGTCCTACATGAAAAATGCAAATAACTATTTTATAGGAAATTTTATCAGCTTAAATTTTAGTAAAAAGATAAAAATTGATAGGAGTAACTGTTTTCGAGATATAAGCAAGAAACCAAAACACTGTTACCTTAATTAAGCGTTTGCATATAAGCAAATTTAGTACTACTAGTATTATTATTATTAATGTTATTGTTATTAATATGACAACTAAAGACAACTCTGAAACCTTTAGTGACTTTTATGTCTTTTCCTTTTTCCTCTACTAAAGTGTTAGACACAATTAAATTAGTTTAATTTCAGTTTTTCAAACATTTTATTTTAAAGCAAATTTTTGTTAAAAATTATTTATATCCAACTCTATAACTCGCTTATGGTTGGTCCTACAAGAAAAATGCAAATAACTATTTTGTAGGAAATTTTATCAGCTTTAATTTTGAAAAAAAGACAAAAATTCATAGGAGTAACTGTTTTCGAGATATAAGCAAGAAACCAAAAAACTGTTACCTTAATAAAGCGCTTGCATATAAGCAGATTTAGTACTAATAGTATTATTATTATTAATGTTATTGTTATTAATATGACGACTAAAAACGATTCTGAAGACTTTGGTGATTTTTATGTCTTTTTCTTTTTTCTCTACTAAAGTGTTAGACACAATTAATTTAGTTTAATTTCAGTATTTCAAACATTTTATTTTTAAGCAAGTTTTTGTTAAATATTATTTATATCCAACTTTATAACTCGCTTATGGTTGGTCCCACAAGAAAAATGCAAATAACTATTTTGTAGGAAATGTTATCAGCTTTAATTTTGAAAGAAAGATAAAAATTGATAGAAGTAACTGTTTTCGAGATATGAGCAAGAAACCAAAACACTGTTACCTTAATTAAGCGTTTGCATATAAGCAAATTTAGTACTATTAGTATTATTATTATTAATGTTATTGTTATTAATATGACGATTAAAGACAACTTTGAAACCTTTAGTGACTTTTATGTCTTCTTCTTTTTCCTCTACTAAAGTGTTAGACACAATTAAATTAGTTTAATTTCAGTTTTTCAAACATTTTATTTTAAAGCAAATTTTTGTTAAATATTATTTATAATCAACTCTATAACTCGCTTATGGTTGATCCTACAAGAAAAATGCAAATATCTATTTTGTAGGAAATTTTATCAGCTTTAATTTTGACAGAAAGATAAAAATTGATAGGAGTAACTGTTTTCGAGATATAAGCAAAAAACCAATGTAAAAACTGTTACCGTTTCAGAACAAAAATGTAATTCAGTTTTCAATGTTTGAGACGAAGACGAAAATGCAGCATTTAAAATCGACTCTGAAGACTTCAGTGACTTATATGTCACCCCCTTTTTTTCTAATAAAGTATTGGACCTAATAAATTAAGTGTATTTTAAATCACAAGACATTTTCTGTTAAAGCACTTCTTTTTTAAATATTAATTATTTTCAATCTTATATCTCGCTTATGGTTAGTCCTACATAAAAAATGCAAATAATTATTTTGTAGGAAATTTTATCAGCTTGAATTTTAGTAAAAAGATAAAAGTTGATAGGAGTAACTGTTTTCGAGATATGAGCAAGAAACCAAAACACTGTTACCTTAATTAAGCGTTTGCATATTAGCAAATTTAGTACTATTAGTATTATTATTATTAATGTTATTGTTATTAATATGACGATTAAAGACAACTTTGAAACCTTTAGTGACTTTTATGTCTTCTTCTTTTTCCTCTACTAAAGTGTTAGACACAATTAAATTAGTTTAATTTCAGTTTTTCAAACATTTTATTTTAAAGCAAATTTTTGTTAAATATTATTTATATCCAACTCTATAACTCGCTTATGGTTGATCCTACAAGAAAAATGCAAATATCTATTTTGTAGGAAATTTTATCAGCTTTAATTTTGACAGAAAGATAAAAATTGATAGGAGTAACTGTTTTCGAGATATAAGCAAAAAACCAATGTAAAAACTGTTACCGTTTCAGAACAAAAATGTAATTCAGTTTTCAATGTTTGAGACGAAGACGAAAATGCAGCATTTAAAAACGACTCTGAAGACTTCAGTGACTTTTATGTCACTTCCTTTTTCTTCTAATAAAGTATTGGACCCAATAAATTAAGTGTATTTTAAATCACAAGACATTTTCTGTTAAAGCACTTTTTTTTTAAATATTAATTATTTTCAATCATATATCTCGCTTATGGTTAGTCCTACATGAAAAATGCAAATAACTATTTTATAGGAAATTTTATCAGCTTGAATTTTAGTAAAAAGATAAAAATTGATAGGAGTAACTGTTTTCGAGATATAAGCAAGAAACCAAAACACTGTTACCTTAATTAAGCGTTTGCATATAAGCAAATTTAGTACAATTAGTATTATTATTATTAATGTTATTGTTATTAATATGACAACTAAAAACAACTCTGAAACCATTAGTGACTTTTATGTCTTTTCCTTTTTCCTCTACTAAAGTGTTAGACACAATTAAATTAGTTTAATTTCAGTTTTTCAAACATTTTATTTTAAAGCAAATTTTTGTTAAAAATTATTTATATCCAACTCTATAACTCGCTTATGGTTGGTCCTACAAGAAAAATGCAAATAACTATTTTGTATGAAATTTTATCAGCTTTAATTTTGAAAGAAAGATAAAAATTGATAGGAGTAACTTTTTTCGAGATATAAGCAAAAAACCAATAAGAAAACTGTGACTGTTACTGAACAAAAATGTAATTCGGTTTTCAATATTTGAGACAAAGACGAAAATGCATCATTTACAAACGACTCTAAAAACTTCAGTGACATTTCTGTCACCTCCTTTTTCTTCTAATAAAGTATTGGACCCAATAAATTAAGTGTATTTTAAATCACAAGACATTTTCTGTTAAAGCACATTTTTTTTTAAATATCAATTATTTTCAAACTTATATCTCGCTTATAGTTAGTCCTACATGAAAAATGCAAATAACTATTTTGTAGGAAATTTTATCAGCTTTAATTTTAGTGAAAAGATAAAAATTGATAGGAGTAACTGTTTTCGAGATATAAGCAAGAAACCAAAAAACTGTTACCTTAATTAAGGGCTTGCATATAAGCAAATTTAGTACTAAAAACAACTCTGAAGACTTTGGTGACTTTTATGTCTTCTTCTTTTTCCTCTACTAAAGTGTTAGACACAATTAATTTAGTTTAATTTCGGTTTTTCAAACATTTTATTTTAAAGCAAATTTTTGTTAAAGATTATTTATATCCAACTCTATAACTCGCTTACGGTTGGTTCTACAAAAAAAATGCGAATAACTATTTTGTAGAAAATTTTATCAGCTTTAATTTTGAAAGAAAGATAAAAATTGATAGGAGTAACTGTTTTCGAGATATAAGCAAAAAACCAATAAGAAAACTGTAACTGTTACTGAACAAAAATGTAATTCAGTTTTCAATGTTCGACTCTGAAGATTTCAGTGACTTTTATGTCTCCTCCTTTTTTTTTCTAATAAAGTATTGGACCCATTAAATTAAGTGTATTTTAAATCACAAGACATTTTCTGTTAAAGCACTTCTTTTTAAATATTAATTATTTTCAAACTTATATCTCGCTTATGGTTAGTCCTACAAGAAAAATGCAAATTAGTATTTTGTAGGAAATTTTATCAGCTTTAATTTTAGTAAAAAGATAAAAATTGATAGGAGTAACTGTTTTCGAGATATAAGCAAGAAACCAAAAAACTGTTACCTTAATTAAGCGCTTGCATATAAGCAAATTTAATAATATTAGTATTATTAATATTAATGTTATTGTTATTAATATGACGACTAAAAACGACTCTCAAGACTTTGGTGACTTTTATGTCTTCTCGTTTTTCCTCTACTAAAGTGTTAGTCTTAATTTAGTTTAATTTCGGTTTTTCAAACATTTTATTTTAAAGCAAATTTTTGTTAAAGATTATTTATATCCAACTCTATAACTCGCTTATGGTTGGTCCTACAAAAAAATGCAAATAACTATTTTGTAGGAAATTTTATCAGCTTTAATTTTGAAAAAAAGATAAAAATTGATTGGAGTAACTGTTTTCGAGATATAAGCAAGAAACCAAAAAACTGTTACCTTAATTAAGCGTTTGCATATAAGCAAATTTAGTACTATTAGTATTATTATTATTAATGTTATTGTTATTAATATGACGACTAAAGACGACTCTGAAACATTTAGTGACTTTTATGTCTTCTCCTTTTTCCTCTACTAAAGTGTTAGACACAATTAATTTAGTTTAATTCCGGTTTTTCAAGCATTTTATTTTAAAGCAAATTTTTGTTAAATATTATTTATATCCAACTCTATAACTCGTTTATGCTTGGTCCTACAAGAAAAATGTGAATAACTATTTTGTTGGAAATTTTATCAGCTTTAATTTTGAAAGAAAGATAAAATTTGATAGGAGGAACTGTTTTCGAGATATAAGCAAAAAACCAATAAGAAAACTGTAACTGTTACTG
>NC_087396.1:2617500-2642500 GCF_031307605.1 Tribolium castaneum | reverse complement strand
AATTTTTATTAAACAGATGCCAAACATCATGTTTTGTCCTATAAAGACATTTTATATTGCAGTTTGTATTAAAACAAAATATTTTCGTTGATTCTTTGTTAGAAGCAGCAAACCTAACATTAAAGAATCTGAAAACTTTGTATTCGGACACAAACCACCGAATTTTGTATCAGTTTAGACAAAAACCGTTGATTTTCGACAATATTTTGCTTTGAACAAGAAAACTTATATCAAACTGACTAAAAACGTCTTATTTTAGCACAAAACAAAAGATTTGCGTTATAGTCTTAACGAGAGCTGTTAATTTCAAACGGTTCTATGCTTTGAAACGAGTAAACTTTCACTGTACAGAGGAAAAACATCTTATTTCGCCTTTTAAAAACGATTCATGCCACAGTTTGGATAAAAACCAATTATTTTCGTTAATTCATTGTTACAAACATAAACCTTACATCAAAGTAACTGAAAACCCCTTATTTAGGCACAGAAATTGGAATTACGTTTCAGGCTGGACAAAAACTGTTTACTTTAGACGATCCTTTGTTTTGAATACAAAAACTTACATTAAAAAGATTAAAAACGTCTTATTCTGGCTGAAAACTGCAAATTATATATTACTCTAGATAAAAGCAATTTATCCTGATTACTCCTTTACTTAGAATAGAGTAAACTTGTATAAAACTTAATAAAAACTTTAAATTTCGTCTCAAAGAAATAATTTACGTTATAGTTTTGACCAGCACTGTTTATTTCAAACGATTTTATGATTCGAAACTAATGAACTTTTATGGGGCAGATGCAAAACCACATATTACCATATAAAGCGTTGTTTTAAAGCAAATTATTACCTTTTGCAACAAGAAATTTCACGTCAAAGAAACTGAAAACTTCGTATCCATACATAAATATCGAATTACGTATCAGTTTAGGCAAATACAGCTTATTTTAAACGATTCCTTGCTATAAACAAGAAAAATTTTATGAAGCATATTGAAAACGTCTTATTCTCGAAAATAAGAGCAAATTATGTATCAGTTTTAACAAAAGCGGATTACTCTGTTTGATTCTATGCTTAGAGTAGAGTAAACTACTATAAAACGTAATGAAAACTCTATATTCAAGCTCAAAAGAACAAATTACGTTATAGTTTTGACTAAAAAAAAATATTTCGGACGATTACATACTTCGAAGTAAGCAAACTTTAATTGAACAAGTGCAAAAGCTAATACTTTGCTTTAAAATAACAATTTATGTGGTAAAATGGTATTTTGCATCTGTCCTATAAAAGTTTACTCGTTTCGCTTCATTGAATCATTCGAAATAAATTATTTTGACACAACAACAACGAAAATAATTTGTTTTTGTTTAAACTGTAACATAAGTCGCTTTTATAAAACGAACTAAGACGTTTGGCTTCTGTTTAGTGAAAGTTTTCTCGTTTGGGGGCATAAAATCGTTTGAAATTAAGAGTTCTGGTCAAAACTATAACGTAAATTATTTCTTTGTATCACTTTAAAGATTTGCGTTATAGTCTTGACGAGAACTGTTAATTTCAAACGATTCTATGCTTTGAAACCAGTATACTTTCACTGAACAGAGGCAAAACGTCTAATTTCGCTTTTAAAAAACGATTTATGTCACAGAAAATCAAATTACGTTTCAGTCTAGACACAAATTGCTTATTTTAGACGATTCTTTCTTTTGAACACGAAAACTTACATTAAAAAGATTAAAAACGTCTTATTCTGGCTCAAAACTGCAAATTATGTATTACTTTGG
Source organism: Tribolium castaneum (assembly GCF_031307605.1). Classification (NCBI taxonomy): domain Eukaryota; kingdom Metazoa; phylum Arthropoda; class Insecta; order Coleoptera; family Tenebrionidae; genus Tribolium; species Tribolium castaneum. The sequence goes on along the minus strand of NC_087396.1, from coordinate 2,640,721 downwards.
ATAAAAGTAGTTTATCCCGATTACTCCTTTGCTTAGAATAGAGCAAACTTGTATAAAACTTAATGAAAACTTTAAATTTCGTCTCAAAGAAATAATTTACGTTATAGTTTTGACCAGAACTGTTAATTTCAAACGATTTTATGCCCCCAAACGAGAAAACTTTCACTAAACAGATGCCAAACGCCTTAGTTCGTTTTATAAAAACGACATGTTACAGTTTGAACAAAAAAATTATTTTCGTTGTTGTGTCAAAATAATTTATTTCGAATGATTCAATGGAGCGAAACGTGTAAACTTTTATAGGACAGATGCAAAATACCATATTACCACTTAAATCGTTATTTTAAAGCAAAGTATTAGCTTTTGCACTTGTTCAATTAAAGTTTGCTTACTTCGAAGTATGTAGTCGTCCGAAATAATTTTTTTTTGTCAAAACTATAACGTAATTTGTTCTTTTGAGCTTGAATATAGAGTTTTCATTACGTTTTATAGTAGTTTACTCTACTCTAAGCATAGAATCAAACAGAGTAATCCGCTTTTGTTAAAACTGATACATAATTTGCTCTTATTTTGGGAGAATAAGACATTTTCAATATGTTTGATAAAATTTTTCTTGTTTATAGCAAGGAATAGTTTAAAATAAGCTGTATTTGCCTAAACTGATACGTAATTCGATATTTGTGCATGGATACGATGTTTTCAGTTTCTTTGACGTGTGAAATTTCTTGTTGCAAAAGGTAATAATTTGCTTTAAAACAACGCTTTATATGGTAATATGTGGTTTTGCATCTGCCCCATAAAAGTTCATTAGTTTCGAATCATAAAATCGTTTGAAATAAACAGTGCTGGTCAAAACTATAACGTAAATTATTTCTTTGAGACGAAATTTAAAGTTTTCATTAAGTTTTATACAAGTTTACTCTATTCTAAGTAAAGGAGTAATCAGGATAAATTGCTTTTATCTAGAGTAATATATAATTTGCAGTTTTCAGCCAGAATAAGACGTTTTTAATCTTTTTAATGTAAGTTTTTGTATTCAAAACAAAGGATCGTCTAAAGTAAGCAGTTTTTGTCCAGACTGAAACGTAATTTCAATTTCTGTGCCTGAATAAGGGGTTTTCAGTTACTTTGATGTAAGGTTTCATGTTTGTAACAATGAATTAACGAAAATAATTGGTTTTTATCCAAACTGTGTCATGAATCGTTTTTAAAAGGCGAAATAAGGTGTTTTTCCTCTGTACAGTGAAAGTTTACTCGTTTCAAAGCATAGAACCGTTTGAAATTAACAGCTCTCGTTAAGACTATAACGCAAACCTTTTGTTTTGTACTAAAATAAGACGTTTTTAGTCAGTTTGATATAAGTTTTCTTGTTCAAAGCAAAATATTGTCGAAAATCAACCGTTTTTGTCTAAACTGATACAAAATTCGGTGGTTTGTGTCCGAATACAAAGTTTTCAGATTCTTTAATGTTAGGTTTGCTGCTTCCAACAAAGAATCAACAAAAATATTTTGTTTTAATACAAACTGCAATATAAAATGTCTTTATAGGACAAAACATGATGTTTGGCATCTGTTTATTAAAAATTTACTCGTTTGGAAGCATAGAATCATTCCAAATAAGCTATTCTCGTCGAAACTATAATGTAATTAGTATTTTGTGCTAGAATACAGCGTTTTTGTTAGATTTATTAACAACTTTGTCTATTTTAAGCAATGAAACGAATAGGATTAGCTGCCTTTATCCAAAGTGATACATAAATTGCTCTTTTATGCCAGATTAATACGTTTTTAGTCTGTTCGATGTAAGTTTTCTTGTTCAAAGCAAAAGATCGTCTAAAGTAAGCCGTTTTTGTTTGAACTGATGAACAATTCAGACTGAGAGTCAACAAAAATAATTTGTTTTAATCCAAACTGATAATTTTTGACCCTATAAGAGTCCTATAAGAGTCCGAGATACGCCGTTCTCGTCAAGTCTATAACGTAATTCGTTTTTTTGTGTCAGAATACGACGTTTTCTGTCTGTTTAATATAAGTTTTTAATAATAATAATAATAATAACAATAATAATAATAATAGTAATAATAATAATAATAATAATAGTAATAATAATAATAATAATAATAATAATAATAATAATAATAATAATAATAATAATAATGATAATAATACTTATAATAATAAATTTCTTTCTAAATTAAAGCTTAGTTTTTCTAAGCAAAAATGAAGCTTATTTTGTGTGTTATATGAGCGCTTTCTCATTTCTATGCAAGAAATCATCTGTGATCTGTATTTTTAGGCAAGAAATTGTCTAAAATTAATATCTCATTTTAAAACTGGTATAAAAACATTTACTATACAAAAGTTAATAATAATAATAATTATAATAATAATAATAATAATAATAATAATAATAATAATAATAATAATAATAATAGTAATAATAATAATAATAATAATAATAGTAATAATAATAATAATAATAATAATAATAATAATAATAATAATAATAATACTTATAATAATGAATTTCTTTCTAAATTAAAGCTTAGTTTTTCTAAGCAAAAATGATGCTTATTTTGTGTGTTATATGAGCGTTTTCTCATTTCTATGCAAGAGATCATCTGTGATCTGTGTTTTTAGGCAAGAAATTGAATAAAAATAATAACTCATTTTAAAACTGGTATAAAAACATTTACTATACAAAAGTTAATAATAATAATAATAATAATAATAATAATAATAATAATAACTATAATAGTAATAAAAGAAACAATAATAATAATAATAATAATAATAATAATAATAATAATAATAATAATAATAATAATAATGATAATAATACTTATAATAATAAATTTCTTTCTAAATTAAAGCTTAGTTTTTCTAAGCAAAAATGATGCTTATTTTGTGTTATCTGAGCGTTTTCTCATTTCTATGCAAGAGATCATCTGTGATCTGTGTTTTTAGGCAAGAAATTGTCTAAAATTAATAACTCATTTTAAAACTGGTATAAAAACATTTACTATACAAAAGTTATAATCGGTCTTTAATAATAATATTAATAATAATAATAATAATAATAATAATAATAATAATAATAATAATAATAATAATAATAATAATAATAATAATAATAATAATAATAATAATAGTAATAATAATAATAAAAATAATAGTAATAATAATAATAATAATTAAAATAAAAATAATAGTAGTAGTAAAAGTAAGCTTAGTTTTCTAAGCCAAAATGAAGCTTATTTTGTGTTATATGAGCGTTTTCTCATTTCTATGCAAAAGATCATGTGTGATCTGTGTTTTAAGTTGTGTCAGAATACGACGTTTTCTGTCTGTTTAATATAAGTTTTTAATAATAATAATAATAATAATAATAATAATAATAATAATAATAATAATAATAATAATAATAATAATAATAATAATAATAACAATAATAATGATAATAATAATAATAATAATAATAATAATAATAGTAATAGTAACAAAAGTAATAATAATAATAATACTTTTAAAAAGGAAAAATGGAGCTTATTTTGTGTGTTACATGAGCGTTTTCTCATTTTTATGCAAAAGATCATGTGTGATCTGTGTTTTTAGGCAATCTAAGCCATTTTATAGTTTTTAATATTTAACAAAAATTTGCTTTAAAATAAAATGTTTGAAAAACCGAAATTAAACTAAATTAATTGTGTCTAACACTTTAGTAGAGGAAAAAGGAGGAGACATAAAAGTCACTAAAGTCTTAAAGTTGTCTTTAGTCGTCATATTAATAACAATAACATTTATAATAACAATACTAGTAGTACTAAATTTGCTTATATGCAAGCGCTTAATTAAGGTAACAGTTTTTTTGTTTTTTGCCTATATCTCGAAAACAGTTACTCCTATCAATTTTTACTTTTTCACCAAAATTAAAGGTGATAAAATTTCCTACAAAATAGTTATTTGCATTTTTCATGTAGAACTAACCATAAGCGAGATATAAGTTTGAAAATAATTATTAATTAAAAAAAAGTGTTTTAACAGAAAATGTCTTGTAATTTAAAATACACTTAATTTGTTGGGTCCAATACTTTATTAGAAGAAAAAGGAGGTGACATAAAAGTCACTGAAGTCTTCAGAGTCGTTTTTAAATGCTGCATTGTTGACTTCGTCTCAAACATTGAAAACTGAATTACATTTTTGTTCAGTAACAGTTACAGTTTTCTTATTGGTTTTTTGCTTATATCTCGAAAACAGTTACTCCTATCAAATTTTATCTTTCTTTCAAAATTAAAGCTGATAAAATTTCCAACAAAATAGTTATTTACATTTTTCTTGTAGGACCAAGCATAAACGAGTTATAGAGTTGGATATAAATAATATTTAACAAAAATTTGCTTTAAAATAAAATGCTTGAAAAACCAGAATTAAACTAAATTAATTGTGTCTAACACTTTAGTAGAGGAAAAAGGAGAAGACATAAAATTCACTAAATGTTTCAGAGTCGTCTTTAGTCGTCATATTAATAACAATAACATTAATAATAATAATACTAATAGTACTAAATTTGCTTATATGCAAACGCTTAATTAACGTAACATTTTTTTGGTTTCTTGCTTATATCTCGAAAACAGTTACTCCTATCAATTTTTATCTTTTTTTCAAAATTAAAGCTAATAAAATTTCCTACAAAATAGTTATTTGCATTTTTTTGTAGGACCAACCATAAGCGAGTTATAGAGTTGGATATAAATAATATTTAACAAAAATTTGCTTTAAAATAAAATGTTTGAAAAACCGAAATTAAACTAAATTAATTGAGTCTAACACTTTAGTAGAGGAAAAAGAAAAAGACATAAAAGTCACTAAAGGTTTCAGAGTTGTCTTTAGTTGTCATGTTAATAACAATAACATTAATAATAATAATACTAATAGTACTAAATTTGCTTATATGCAAACGCTTAATTAAGGTAACAGTGTTTTGGTTTCTTGCTTATATCTCGAAAACAGTTACTCCTATCAATTTTTATCTTTCTTTCAAAATTAAAGCTGATAACATTTCCTACAAAATAGTTATTTGCATTTTTCTTGTAGGACCAACCATAAGCGAGTTATAAAGTTGGATATAAATAATATTTAACAAAAACTTGCTTAAAAATAAAATGTTTGAAATACTGAAATTAAACTAAATTAATTGTGTTTAACACTTTAGTAGAGAAAAAAGAAAAAGACATAAAAGTCACCAAAGTCTTCAGAATCGTTTTTAGTCGTCATATTAATAACAATAACATTAATAATAATAATACTAATAGTACTAAATCTGCTTATATGCAAGCGCTTTATTAAGGTAACAGTTTTTTGGTTTCTTGCTTATATCTCGAAAACAGTTACTCCTATGAATTTTTGTCTTTCTTTCAAAATTAAAGCTGATAAAATATTCTACAAAATAGTTATTTGCATTTTTCTTGTAGGACCAACCATAAGCGAGTTATAGAGTTGGATATAAATAATATTTAACAAAAATTTGCTTTAAAATAAAATGTTTGAAAAACTGAAATTAAACTAATTTAACTGTGTCTAACACTTTAGTAGAGAAAAAAGGAAAAGACATAACAGTCACTAAAGGTTTCAGAGTTGTCTTTAGTTGTCATATTAATAACAATAACATTAATAATAATAATACTAATAGTACTAAATTTGCTTATATGCAAACGCTTAATTAAGGTAACAGTGTTTTGGTTTCTTGCTTATATCTCGAAAACAGTTACTCCTATCAATTTTTATCTTTTTACTAAAATTCAAGCTGATAAAATTTCCTACAAAATAGTTATTTGCATTTTTCATGTAGGACTAACCATAAGCGAGATATATGATTGAAAATAATTAATATTTAAAAAAAATTGCTTTAACAGAAAATGTCTTGTGATTTAAAATACACTTAATTTATTGGGTCCAATACTTTATTAGAAGAAAAAGGAAGTGACATAAAAGTCACTGAAGTCTTCAGAGTCGTTTTTAAATGCTGCAGTTTCGTATTCGTCTCAAACATTGAAAACTGAATTACATTTTTGTTCAGTAACAGTCACAGTTTTCTTATTGGTTTTTTGCTTATATCTCGAAAACAGTTCTCCTATCAATTTTTATCTTTCTGTCAAAATTAAAGCTGATAAAATTTCCTACAAAATAGTTATTTGCATTTTTCTTGTAGGACCAACCATAAGCGAGTTATAAAGTTGGATATAAATAATATTTAACAAAAATTTGCTTTAAAATAAAATGTTTGAAAAACTGAAATTAAACTAATTTAATTGTGTCTAACACTTTAGTAGAGGAAAAAAAAGAAGACATAAAAGTCACTAAAGGTTTCAAAGTTGTCTTTAATCGTCATATTAATAACAATAACATTAATAATAATAATACTAATAGTACTAAATTTGCTTATATGCAAACGCTTAATTAAGGTAACAGTGTTTTGGTTTCTTGCTCATATCTCGAAAACAGTTACTCCTATCAATTTTTATCTTTTTACTAAAATTCAAGCTGATAAAATTTCCTACAAAATAGTTATTTGCATTTTTCATGTAGGATTAACCATAAGCGAGATATATGATTGAAAATAATTAATATTTAAAAAAAAAATGCTTTAACAGAAAATGTCTTGTGATTTAAAATACACTTAATTTATTGGGTCCAATACTTTATTAGAAGAAAAAGGAAGTGACATAAAAGTCACTGAAGTCTTCAGAGTCGTTTTTAAATGCTGCAGTTTCGTCTTCGTCTCAAACATTGAAAACCGAATTACATTTTTGTTCAGTAACAGTCACAGTTTTCTTATTGGTTTTTTGCTTATATCTCGAAAACAGTTACTCCTATCAATTTTTATCTTTCTTTCAAAATTAAAGCTGATAAAATTTCCTACAAAATAGTTATTTGCATTTTTCTTGTAGGACCAACCATAAGCGAGTTATAGAGTTGGATATAAATAATATTTAACAAAAATTTGCTTTAAAATAAAATGTTTGAAAAACTGAAATTAAACTAATTTAATTGTGTCTAACACTTTAGAAGAGGAAAAAGAAGAAGACATAAAAGTCACTAGAGGTTTCAAAGTTGTCTTTAATCGTCATATTAATAACAATAACATTAATAATAATAATACTAATAGTACTAAATTTGCTTATATGCAAACGCTTAATTAAGGTAACAGTGTTTTGGTTTCTTGCTCATATTTCGAAAACAGTTACTCCTATCAATTTTTATCTTATTACTAAAATTCAAGCTGATAAAATTTCCTACAAAATAGTTATTTGCATTTTTTATGTAGGACTAACCATAAGCGAGATATAAGATTGAAAATAATTAATATTTAAAAAAGAAGTGCTTTAACAGAAAATGTCTTGTGATTTAAAATACACTTAATTTATTAGGTCCAATACTTTATTAAAAAAAAAGGGAGTGACATATAAGTCACTGAAGTCTTCAGAGTCGATTTTAAATGCTGCATTTTCGTCTTCGTCTCAAACATTGAAAACTGAATTACATTTTTGTTCTGAAACGGTAACAATTTTTACTTTGGTTTTTTGCTTATATCTCGAAAACAGATACTCCTATCAATTTTTATCTTTCTTTCAAAATTAAAGCTGATAACATTTCCTACAAAATAGTTATTTGCATTTTTCTTGTAGGACCAACCATAAGCGAGTTATAAAGTTGGATATAAATAATATTTAACAAAAACTTGCTTAAAAATAAAATGTTTGAAATACTGAAATTAAACTAAATTAATTGTGTCTAACACTTTAGTAGAGAAAAAAGAAAAAGACATAAAAGTCACCAAAGTCTTCAGAATCGTTTTTAGTCGTCATATTAATAACAATAACATTAATAATAATAATACTAATAGTACTAAATCTGCTTATATGCAAGCGCTTTATTAAGGTAACAGTTTTTTGGTTTCTTGCTTATATCTCGAAAACAGTTACTCCTATGAATTTTTGTCTTTCTTTCAAAATTAAAGCTGATAAAATATTCTACAAAATAGTTATTTGCATTTTTTTTGTAGGACCAACCATAAGCGAGTTACAGAGTTGGATATAAATAATATTTTACAAAAATTTGCTTTAAAATAAAATGTTTAAAAAACTGAAATTAAACTAATTTAACTGTGTCTAACACTTTAGTAGAGAAAAAAGGAAAAGACATAAAAGTCACTAAAGGTTTCAGAGTTGTCTTTAGTTGTCATATTAATAACAATAACATTAATAATAATAATACTAATAGTACTAAATTTGCTTATATGTAAACGCTTAATTAAGGTAACAGTGTTTTGGTTTCTTGCTTATATCTCGAAAACAGTTACTCCTATCAATTTTTATCTTTTTACTAAAATTCAAGCTGATAAAATTTCCTACAAAATAGTTATTTGCATTTTTCATGTAGGACTAACCATAAGCGAGATATATGATTGAAAATAATTAATATTTAAAAAAAAAGTGCTTTAACAGAAAATGTCTTGTGATTTAAAATACACTTAATTTATTGGGTCCAATACTTTATTAGAAGAAAAAGGAAGTGACATAAAAGTCACTGAAGTCTTCAGAGTCGTTTTTAAATGCTGCAGTTTCGTCTTCGTCTCAAACATTGAAAACCGAATTACATTTTTGTTCAGTAACAGTCACAGTTTTCTTATTGGTTTTTTGCTTATATCTCGAAAACAGTTACTCCTATCAATTTTTATCTTTTTTTCAAAATTAAAGCTGATAAAATTTCCTACAAAATAGTTATTTGCATTTTTCTTGTAGGACCAACCATAAGCGAGTTATAGAGTTGGATATAAATAATATTTAACAAAAATTTGCTTTAAAATAAAATGTTTGAAAAACTGAAATTAAACTAATTTAATTGTGTCTAACACTTTAGTAAAGGAAAAAGAAGAAGACATAAAAGTCACTAAAGGTTTCAAAGTTGTCTTTAATCGTCATATTAATAACAATAACATTAATAATAATAATACTAATAGTACTAAATTTGCTTATATGCAAACGCTTAATTAAAGTAACAGTGTTTTGGTTTCTTGCTCATATCTCGAAAACAGTTACTCCTATCAATTTTTATCTTTTTACTAAAATTCAAGCTGATAAAATTTCCTACAAAATAGTTATTTGCATTTTTTATGTAGGACTAACCATAAGCGAGATATAAGATTGAAAATAATTAGTATTTAAAAAAGAAGTGCTTTAACAGTAAATGTCTTGTGATTTAAAATACACTTAATTTATTAGGTCCAATACTTTATTAGAAAAAAAAGGGAGTGACATATAAGTCACTGAAGTCTTCAGAGTCGATTTTAAATGCTGCATTTTCGTCTTCGTCTCAAACATTGAATACTGAATTACATTTTTGTTCTGAAACGGTAACAGTTTTTACTTTGGTTTTTTGCTTATATCTCGAAAACAGTTACGCCTATCAATTTTTATCTTTCTTTCAAAATTAAAGCTGATAACATTTCCTACAAAATAGTTATTTGCATTTTTCTTGTAGGACCAACCATAAGCGAGTTATAAAGTTGGATATAAATAATATTTAACAAAAACTTGCTTAAAAATAAAATGTTTGAAATACTGAAATTAAACTAAATTAATTGTGTCTAACACTTTAGTAGAGAAAAAAGAAAAAGACATAAAAGTCACCAAAGTCTTTAAAATCGTTTTTAGTCGTCGTATTAATAACAATAACATTAATAATAATAATACTAATAGTACTAAATCTGCTTATATGCAAGCGCTTTATTAAGGTAACAGTTTTTTGGTTTCTTGCTTATATCTCGAAAACAGTTACTCCTATAAATTTTTGTCTTTCTTTCAAAATTAAAGCTGATAAAATATTCTACAAAATAGTTATTTGCATTTTTCTTGTAGGACCAACCATAAGCGAGTTATAGAGTTGGATATAAATAATACATAACAAAAATTTGCTTTAAAATAAAATGTTTGAAAAACTGAAATTAAACTAATTTAACTGTGTCTAACACTTTAGTAGAGGAAAAAGGAAAAGACATAAAAGTCACTAAAGGTTTCGGAGTTGTCTTTAGTTGTCATATTAATAACAATAACATTAATAATAATAATACTAATAGTACTAAATTTGCTTATATGCAAACGCTCAATTAAGGTAACAGTGTTTTGGTTTCTTGCTTATATCTCGAAAACAGTTACTCCAATCAATTTTTATCTTTTTACTAAAATTCAAGCTGATAAAATTTCCTACAAAATAGTTATTTGCATTTTTCATGTAGGACTAACCATAAGCGAGATATAAGTTTGAAAATAATTAATATTTAAAAAAAAGTGCTTTAACAGAAAATGTCTTGTGATTTAAAATACACTTAATTTATTAGGTCCAATACTTTATTAGAAGAAAAAGGGGGTGACATATAAGTCACTGAAGTCTTCAGAGTCGATTGTAAATGCTGCATTTTCGTCTTCGTCTCAAACATTGAAAACTGAATTACATTTTTGTTCTGAAACGGTAACAGTTTTCACTTTGGTTTTTTGCTTATATCTCGAAAACAATTACTCCTATCAGTTTTTATTTTTTTTTCAAAATAAAGCTGATAAAATTTCCTACAAAATAGTTATTTGCATTTTTCTTGTAGGACCAACCATAAGCGAGTTATAAAGTTGGATATAAATAATATTTAACAAAAACTTGCTTAAAAATTAAATGTTTGAAATACTGAAATTAAACTAAATTAATTGTGTCTAACACTTTAGTAGAGAAAAAAGAAAAAGACATAAAAGTCACCAAAGTCTTCAGAATCGTTTTTAGTCGTCATATTAATAACAATAACATTAATAATAATAATACTAATAGTACTAAATTTGCTTACATGCAAACGCTTAATTCAGGTAACAATTTTTTGGTTTCTTGCTTATATCTCGAAAACAGTTACTCCTATCAATTTTTATCTTTTTACTAAAATTAAAGCTGATCAAATTTCCTACAAAATAGTTAATTGCATTTTTAATGTAGGACTAACCATAAGCGAGATATAAGTTTGAAAATAATTAAAATTTAAAAAAAGTGCTTCAACAGAAAATGTCTTGTGATTTAAAATACACTTAATTTATTGGGTCCAATACTTTATTAGAAGAAAAAAGAGGTGACAGAAAGGTCACTGAAGTCTTTAGAGTCGTTTGTAAATGCTGCATTTTCGTCTTCGTCTCAAACATTGAAAACTGAATTACATTTTTGTTCAGTAACTGTTACAGTTTTCTTATTGGTTTTTTGCTTATATCTCGAAAACAGTTACTCCTATCAATTTTTATCTTTTTTTTAAAATTAAAGCTGATAAAATTTCCTACAAAATAGTTATTTGCATTTTTCTTGTAGGACCAACCATAAGCGAGTTATAAAGTTGGATATAAATAATATTTAACAAAAACTTGCTTAAAAATTAAATGTTTGAAATACTGAAATTAAACTAAATTAATTGTGTCTAACACTTTAGTAGAGGAAAAAAAAAGACATAAAAGTTACCAAAGTCTTCAGAATCGTTTTTAGTCGTCATATTAATAACAATAACATTAATAATAATAATACTAATAATAATAATAATAATACTATATAATAATACTACTAATATTAATAATAATAATACTATTAGTATTATTATTATTAATGTTATTGTTATTAATATGACGACTAAAAACGATTCTGAAGACTTTGGTAACTTTTATGTCTTTTTCTTTTTTCTCTATTAAAGTGTTAGACACAATTAATTTAGTTTTATTTCAGTATTTCAAACATTTAATTTTTAAGCAAGTTTTTGTTAAATATTATTTATATCCAACTTTATAACTCGCTGATGGTTGGTCCTACAAGAAAAATGTAAATAACTATTTTGTAGGAAATTTTATCAGCTTTATTTTGAAAAAAAGATAAAAACTAATAGGAGTAATTGTTTTCGAGATATAAGCAAAAAACCAAAGTGAAAACTGTTACCGTTTCAGAACAAAAATGTAATTCAGTTTTCAATGTTTGAGACGAAGACGAAAATGCAGCATTTACAATCGACTCTGAAGACTTCAGTGACTTATATGTCACCCCCTTTTTCTTCTAATAAAGTATTGGACATAATAAATTAAGTGTATTTTAAATCACAAGACATTTTCTGTTAAAGCACTTTTTTTTTAAATATTAATTATTTTCAAACTTATATCTCGCTTATGGTTAGTCCTACATGAAAAATGCAAATAACTATTTTGTAGGAAATTTTATCAGCTTGAATTTTAGTAAAAAGATAAAAATTGATAGGAGTAACTGTTTTCGAGATATAAGCAAGAAACCAAAACACTGTTACCTTAATTAAGCCTTTGCATATAAGCAAATTTAGTACTATTAGTATTATTATTATTAATGTTATTGTTATTAATATGACAACTAAAGACAACTCTGAAACCTTTAGTGACTTTTATGTCTTTTCCTTTTTCCTCTACTAAAGTGTTAGACACAGTTAAATTAGTTTAATTTCAGTTTTTCAAACATTTTATTTTAAAGCAAATTTTTGTTATATATTATTTATATCCAACTCTATAACTCGCTTATGGTTGGTCCTACAAGAAAAATGCAAATAACTATTTTGTAGAATATTTTATCAGCTTTAATTTTGAAAGAAAGACAAAAATTCATAGGAGTAACTGTTTTCGAGATATAAGCAAGAAACCAAAAAACTGTTACCTTAATAAAGCGCTTGCATATAAGCAGATTTAGTACTGTTAGTATTATTATTATTAATGTTATTGTTATTAATATGACGACTAAAAACGATTCTGAAGACTTTGGTGACTTTTATGTCTTTTTCTTTTTTCTCTACTAAAGTGTTAGACACAATTAATTTAGTTTAATTTCAGTATTTCAAACATTTTATTTTTAAGCAAGTTTTTGTTAAATATTATTTATATCTAACTTTATAACTCGCTTATGGTTGGTCCTCCAAGAAAAATGCAAATAACTATTTTGTAGGAAATGTTATCAGCTTTAATTTTGAAAGAAAGATAAAAATTGATAGGAGTAACTGTTTTCGAGATATAAGCAAAAAACCAAAGTAAAAACTGTTACCGTTTCAGAACAAAAATGTAATTTAGTTTTCAATGTTTGAGACGAAGACGAAAATGCAGCATTTAAAATCGACTCTGAAGACTTCAGTGACTTATATGTCACCCCCTTTTTTTTCTAATAAAGTATTGGACCTAATAAATTAAGTGTATTTTAAATCACAAGACATTTTCTGTTAAAGCACTTCTTTTTTAAATATTAATTATTTTCAATCTTATATCTCGCTTATGGTTAGTCCTACATAAAAAATGCAAATAACTATTTTGTAGGAAATTTTATCAGCTTGAATTTTAGTAAAAAGATAAAAATTGATAGAAGTAACTGTTTTCGAGATATGAGCAAGAAACCAAAACACTGTTACCTTAATTAAGCGTTTGCATATAAGCAAATTTAGTTCTATTAGTATTATTATTATTAATGTTATTGTTATTAATATGACGATTAAAGACAACTTTGAAACCTTTAGTGACTTTTATGTCGTCTTCTTTTTCCTCTACTAAAGTGTTAGACACAATTAAATTAGTTTAATTTCAGTTTTTCAAACATTTTATTTTAAAGCAAATTTTTGTTAAATATTATTTATATCCAACTCTATAACTCGCTTATGGTTGGTCCTACAAGAAAAATGCAAATAACTATTTTGTAGGAAATTTTATCAGCTTTAATTTTGAAAGAAAGATAAAAATTGATAGGAGTAACTGTTTTCGAGATATAAGCAAAAAACCAATAAGAAAACTGTGACTGTTACTGAACAAAAATGTAATTCGGTTTTCAATGTTTGAGACGAAGACGAAACTGCAGCATTTAAAAACGACTCTGAAGACTTCAGTGACTTTTATGTCACTTCCTTTTTCTTCTAATAAAGTATTGGACCCAATAAATTAAGTGTATTTTAAATCACAAGACATTTTCTGTTAAAGCACTTTTTTTTTAAATATTAATTATTTTCAATCATATATCTCGCTTATGGTTAGTCCTACATGAAAAATGCAAATAACTATTTTGTAGAAAAATTTATCAGCTTAAATTTTAGTAAAAAAATAAAAATTGATAGGAGTAACTGTTTTCGAGATATAAGCAAGAAACCAAAACACTGTTACCTTAATTAAGCGTTTGCATATAAGCAAATTTAGTACTATTAGTATTATTATTATTAATGTTATTGTTATTAATATGACAACTAAAGACAACTCTGAAACATTTAGTGACTTTTATGTCTTTTCCTTTTTTCTCTACTAAAGTGTTAGACACAGTTAAATTAGTTTAATTTCAGTTTTTCAAACATTTTATTTTAAAGCAAATTTTTGTTAAATATTATTTATATCCAACTCTATAACTCGCTTATGGTTGGTCCTACAAGAAAAATGCAAATAACTATTTTGTAGAATATTTTATCAGCTTTAATTTTGAAAGAAAGACAAAAATTCATAGGAGTAACTGTTTTCGAGATATAAGCAAGAAACCAAAAAACTGTTACCTTAATAATGCGCTTGCAGATAAGCAGATTTAGTACTATTAGTATTATAATTATTAATGTTATTGTTATTAATATGACGACTAAAACCGATTCTGAAGACTTTGGTGACTTTTATGTCTTTTTCTTTTTTCTCTACTAAAGTGTTAGACACAATTAATTTAGTTTAATTTCAGTATTTTAAACATTTTATTTTTAAGCAAATTTTTGTTAAATATTATTTATATCCAACTTTATAACTCGCTTATGGTTGGTCCTACAAGAAAAATGCAAATAACTATTTTGTAGGAAATGTTATCAGCTTTAATTTTGAAAGAAAGATAAAAATTGATAGGAGTAACTGTTTTCGAGATATGAGCAAGAAACCAAAACACTGTTACCTTAATTAAGCGTTTGCATATAAGCAAATTTAGTACTATTAATATTATTATTATTAATGTTATTGTTATTAATATGACGATTAAAGACAACTTTGAAACCTTTAGTGACTTTTATGTCTTCTTCTTTTTCCTCTACTAAAGTGTTAGACACAATTAAATTAGTTTAATTTCAGTTTTTCAAACATTTTATTTTAAAGCAAATTTTTGTTAAATATTATTTATATCCAACTCTATAACTCGCTTATGGTTGGTCCTACAAGAAAAATGCAAATAACTATTTTGTAGGAAATTTTATGAGCTTTAATTTTGACAGAAAGATAAAAATTGATAGGAGTAACTGTTTTCGAGATATAAGCAAAAAACCAATAAGAAAACTGTGACTGTTACTGAACAAAAATGTAATTCAGTTTTCAATGTTTGAGACGAAGACGAAACTGCAGCATTTAAAAACGACTCTGAAGACTTCAGTGACTTTTATGTCACTTCCTTTTTCTTCTAATAAAGTATTGGACCCAATAAATTAAGTGTATTTTAAATCACAAGACATTTTCTGTTAAAGCACTTTTTTTTTAAATATTAATTATTTTCAATCATATATCTCGCTTATGGTTAGTCCTACATGAAAAATGCAAATAACTATTTTATAGGAAATTTTATCAGCTTGAATTTTAGTAAAAAGATAAAAATTGATAGGAGTAACTGTTTTCGAGATATAAGCAAGAAACCAAAACACTGTTACCTTAATTAAGCGTTTGCATATAAGCAAATTTAGTACTATTAGTATTATTATTATTAATGTTATTGTTATTAATATGACAACTAAAGACAACTCTGAAACCTTTAGTGACTTTTATGTCTTTTCCTTTTTCCTCTACTAAAGTGTTAGACACAATTAAATTAGTTTAATTTCAGTTTTTCAAACATTTTATTTTAAAGCAAATTTTTGTTAAAAATTATTTATATCCAACTCTATAACTCGCTTATGGTTGGTCCTACAAGAAAAATGCAAATAACTATTTTGTAGGAAATTTTATCAGCTTTAATTTTGAAAAAAAGACAAAAATTCATAGGAGTAACTGTTTTCGAGATATAAGCAAGAAACCAAAAAACTGTTACCTTAATAAAGCGCTTGCATATAAGCAGATTTAGTACAATTAGTATTATTATTATTAATGTTATTGTTATTAATATGACGACTAAAAACGATTCTGAAGACTTTGGTGATTTTTATGTCTTTTTCTTTTTTCTCTACTAAAGTGTTAGACACAATTAATTTAGTTTAATTTCAGTATTTCAAACATTTTATTTTTAAGCAAGTTTTTGTTAAATATTATTTATATCCAACTTTATAACTCGCTTATGGTTGGTCCCACAAGAAAAATGCAAATAACTATTTTGTAGGAAATGTTATCAGCTTTAATTTTGAAAGAAAGATAAAAATTGATAGGAGTAACTGTTTTCGAGATATGAGCAAGAAACCAAAACACTGTTACCTTAATTAAGCGTTTGCATATAAGCAAATTTAGTACTATTAGTATTATTATTATTAATGTTATTGTTATTAATATGACGATTAAAGACAACTTTGAAACCTTTAGTGACTTTTATGTCTTCTTCTTTTTCCTCTACTAAAGTGTTAGACACAATTAAATTAGTTTAATTTCAGTTTTTCAAACATTTTATTTTAAAGCAAATTTTTGTTAAATATTATTTATATCCAACTCTATAACTCGCTTATGGTTGGTCCTACAAGAAAAATGCAAATAACTATTTTGTAGGAAATTTTATCAGCTTTAATTTTGAAAGAAAGATAAAAATTGATAGGAGTAACTGTTTTCGAGATATAAGCAAAAAACCAATAAGAAAACTGTGACTGTTACTGAACAAAAATGTAATTCGGTTTTCAATGTTTGAGACGAAGACGAAACTGCAGCATTTAAAAACGACTCTGAAGACTTCAGTGACTTTTATGTCACTTCCTTTTTCTTCTAATAAAGTATTGGACCCAATAAATTAAGTGTATTTTAAATCACAAGACATTTTCTGTTAAAGCACTTTTTTTTTAAATATTAATTATTTTCAATCATATATCTCGCTTATGGTTAGTCCTACATGAAAAATGCAAATAACTATTTTGTAGAAAAATTTATCAGCTTAAATTTTAGTAAAAAAATAAAAATTGATAGGAGTAACTGTTTTCGAGATATAAGCAAGAAACCAAAACACTGTTACCTTAATTAAGCGTTTGCATATAAGCAAATTTAGTACTATTAGTATTATTATTATTAATGTTATTGTTATTAATATGACAACTAAAGACAACTCTGAAACATTTAGTGACTTTTATGTCTTTTCCTTTTTTCTCTACTAAAGTGTTAGACACAGTTAAATTAGTTTAATTTCAGTTTTTCAAACATTTTATTTTAAAGCAAATTTTTGTTAAATATTATTTATATCCAACTCTATAACTCGCTTATGGTTGGTCCTACAAGAAAAATGCAAATAACTATTTTGTAGAATATTTTATCAGCTTTAATTTTGAAAGAAAGACAAAAATTCATAGGAGTAACTGTTTTCGAGATATAAGCAAGAAACCAAAAAACTGTTACCTTAATAATGCGCTTGCATATAAGCAGATTTAGTACTATTAGTATTATAATTATTAATGTTATTGTTATTAATATGACGACTAAAACCGATTCTGAAGACTTTGGTGACTTTTATGTCTTTTTCTTTTTTCTCTACTAAAGTGTTAGACACAATTAATTTAGTTTAATTTCAGTATTTTAAACATTTTATTTTTAAGCAAATTTTTGTTAAATATTATTTATATCCAACTTTATAACTCGCTTATGGTTGGTCCTACAAGAAAAATGCAAATAACTATTTTGTAGGAAATGTTATCAGCTTTAATTTTGAAAGAAAGATAAAAATTGATAGGAGTAACTGTTTTCGAGATATAAGCAAGAAACCAAAACACTGTTACCTTAATTAAGCGTTTGCATATAAGCAAATTTAGTACTATTAGTATTATTATTATTAATGTTATTGTTATTAATATGACAACTAAAGACAACTCTGAAACCTTTAGTGACTTTTATGTCTTTTCCTTTTTCCTCTACTAAAGTGTTAGACACAATTAAATTAGTTTAATTTCAGTTTTTCAAACATTTTATTTTAAAGCAAATTTTTGTTAAAAATTATTTATATCCAACTCTATAACTCGCTTATGGTTGGTCCTACAAGAAAAATGCAAATAACTATTTTGTAGGAAATTTTATCAGCTTTAATTTTGAAAAAAAGACAAAAATTCATAGGAGTAACTGTTTTCGAGATATAAGCAAGAAACCAAAAAACTGTTACCTTAATAAAGCGCTTGCATATAAGCAGATTTAGTACAATTAGTATTATTATTATTAATGTTATTGTTATTAATATGACGACTAAAAACGATTCTGAAGACTTTGGTGATTTTTATGTCTTTTTCTTTTTTCTCTACTAAAGTGTTAGACACAATTAATTTAGTTTAATTTCAGTATTTCAAACATTTTATTTTTAAGCAAGTTTTTGTTAAATATTATTTATATCCAACTTTATAACTCGCTTATGGTTGGTCCCACAAGAAAAATGCAAATAACTATTTTGTAGGAAATGTTATCAGCTTTAATTTTGAAAGAAAGATAAAAATTGATAGGAGTAACTGTTTTCGAGATATGAGCAAGAAACCAAAACACTGTTACCTTAATTAAGCGTTTGCATATAAGCAAATTTAGTACTATTAGTATTATTATTATTAATGTTATTGTTATTAATATGACGATTAAAGACAACTTTGAAACCTTTAGTGACTTTTATGTCTTCTTCTTTTTCCTCTACTAAAGTGTTAGACACAATTAAATTAGTTTAATTTCAGTTTTTCAAACATTTTATTTTAAAGCAAATTTTTGTTAAATATTATTTATAATCAACTCTATAACTCGCTTATGGTTGATCCTACAAGAAAAATGCAAATATCTATTTTGTAGAAAATTTTATCAGCTTTAATTTTGACAGAAAGATAAAAATTGATAGGAGTAACTGTTTTCGAGATATAAGCAAAAAACCAATGTAAAAACTGTTACCGTTTCAGAACAAAAATGTAATTCAGTTTTCAATGTTTGAGACGAAGACGAAAATGCAGCATTTAAAATCGACTTTGAAGACTTCAGTGACTTATATGTCACCCCCTTTTTTTCTAATAAAGTATTGGACCTAATAAATTAAGTGTATTTTAAATCACAAGACATTTTCTGTTAAAGCACTTCTTTTTTAAATATTAATTATTTTCAATCTTATATCTCGCTTATGGTTAGTCCTACATAAAAAATGCAAATAATTATTTTGTAGGAAATTTTATCAGCTTGAATTTTAGTAAAAAGATAAAAGTTGATAGGAGTAACTGTTTTCGAGATATGAGCAAGAAACCAAAACACTGTTACCTTAATTAAGCGTTTGCATATTAGCAAATTTAGTACTATTAGTATTATTATTATTAATGTTATTGTTATTAATATGACGATTAAAGACAACTTTGAAACCTTTAGTGACTTTTATGTCTTCTTCTTTTTCCTCTACTAAAGTGTTAGACACAATTAAATTAGTTTAATTTCAGTTTTTCAAACATTTTATTTTAAAGCAAATTTTTGTTAAATATTAAAAACTATAAAATGGGTTAGATTGCCTAAAAACACAGATCACACATGATCTTTTGCATAGAAATGAGAAAACGCTCATGTAACACACAAAATAAGCTCCATTTTTCCTTATTAAAAGTATTATTATTATTATTACTTATGTTACTATTACTATTATTATTATTATTATTATTATTATTATTATTATTACTATTATTATTATTATTATTATTATTATTATTATTAATTTTATTATTATTAAAAACTGATTATAACTTTTGTATAGTAAATGTTTTTATACCAGTTTTAAAATGAGATATTAATTTTAGACAATTTGTTGCCTAAAAACACAGATCACAGATGATTTCTTGCATAGAAATGAGAAAACGCTCATATAACACGCAAAATAAGCTTCATTTTTGCTTAGAAAATTAAGCTTACTTTTATTACTATTATTATTTTCATTATTATTATTATTAATATTATTATTATTATTACTATTATTATTATTATTATTATTATTATTATTATTATTATTATTATTATTGTTATTATTATTATTATTAAAAACTTATATTAAACAGACAGAAAACGTCGTATTCTGACACAAAAAAACGAATTACGTTATAGACTTGACGAGATCGGCGTATCTCGGACTCTTATAGGACTCTTATAGGGTCAAAAAGTATCAGTTTGGATTAAAACAAATTATTTTTGTTGAGTCTCAGTCTGAATTGTTTATTAGTTCAAACAAAAACGGCTTATTTTAGACGATCTTTTGCTTTGAACAAGAAAACTTACATAGAACAGATTAAAAACGTATTAATCTGGCATAAAAGAGCAATTTATGTATCACTTCGGATAAAGGCAGCTAATCCTATTCGTTTTATTGCTTAAAATAAACAAAATTGTTAATAAATCTAACAAAAACGCTGTATTCTAGCACAAAATACTAATTACATTATAGTTTCGACGAGAATAGCTTATTTGGAATGATTCTATGCTTCCAAACGAGTAAATTTTTATTAAACAGATGCCAAACATCATGTTTTGTCCTATAAAGACATTTTATATTGCAGTTTGTATTAAAACAAAATATTTTCGTTGATTCTTTGTTAGAAGCAGCAAACCTAACATTAAAGAATCTGAAAACTTTGTATTCGGACACAAACCACCGAATTTTGTATCAGTTTAGACAAAAACGGTTGATTTTCGACAATATTTTGCTTTGAACAAGAAAACTTATATCAAACTGACTAAAAACGTCTTATTTTAGCACAAAACAAAAGATTTGCGTTATAGTCTTAACGAGAGCTGTTAATTTCAAACGGTTCTATGCTTTGAAACCAGTAAACTTTCACTGTACAGAGGAAAAACATCTTATTTCGCCTTTTAAAAACGATTCATGCCACAGTTTGGATAAAAACCAATTATTTTCGTTAATTCATTGTTACAAACATGAAACCTTACATCAAAGTAACTGAAAACCCCTTATTCAGGCACAGAAATTCGAATTACGTTTCAGTCTGAACAAAAACTGCTTACTTTAGACGATCCTTTGATTTGAATACAAAAACTTAAATTAAAAAGATTAAAAACGTCTTATTCTGGCTGAAAACTGCAAATTATATATTACTCTAGATAAAAGCAATTTATCCTGATTACTCCTTTACTTAGAATAGAGTAAACTTGTATAAAACTTAATAAAAACTTTAAATTTCGTCTCAAAGAAATAATTTACGTTATAGTTTTGACCAGCACTGTTTATTTCAAACGATTTTATGATTCGAAACTAATGAACTTTTATGGGGCAGATGCAAAACCACATATTACAATATAAAGCGTTGTTTTAAAGCAAATTATTACCTTTTGCAACAAGAAATTTCACGTCAAAGAAACTGAAAACATCGTATCCATGCACAAATATCGAATTACGTATCAGTTTAGGCAAATACAGCTTATTTTAAACGATTCCTTGCTATAAACAAGAAAAATTTTATCAAACATATTGAAAATGTCTTATTCTCGAAAATAAGAGCAAATTATGTATCAGTTTTAACAAAAGCGGATTACTCTGTTTGATTCTATGCTTAGAGTAGAGTAAACTACTATAAAACGTAATGAAAACTCTATATTCAAGCTCAAAAGAACAAATTACGTTATAGTTTTGACAAAAAAAAATTATTTCGGACGACTACATATTTCGAAGTAAGCAAACTTTAATTGAACAAGTGCAAAAGCTAATACTTTGCTTTAAAATAACGATTTATGTGGTAATATGGTATTTTGCATCTGTCCTATAAAAGTTTACTCGTTTCGCTCCATTGAATCATTCGAAATAAATTATTTTGACACAACAACGAAAATAATTTTTTTGTTTAAACTGTAACATGTCGTTTTAATTAAACGAACTAAGACGTTTGGCATCTGTTTAGTGAAAGTTTTCTCGTTTGGGGGCATAAAATCGTTTGAAATTAACAGTTCTGGTCAAAACTATAACGTAAATTATTTCTTTGAGACGAAATTTAAAGTTTTCATTAAGTTTTATACAAGTTTGCTCTATTCTAAGCAAAGGAGTAATCAGGATAAACTGCTTTTATCCAAAGTAATACATAATTTGCAGTTTTGAGCCAGAATAAGACGTTTTTAATCTTTTTAATGTAAGTTTTCGTGTTCAAAAGAAAGAATCGTCTAAAATAAGCAATTTGTGTCCAGACTGAAACGTAATTTGATTTTCTGGGCCTGAATAAGAGGTTTTCAGTTTCTTTGATGTAAGGTTTCTTGTTTGTAACAATGAATAATCGAAAATCATTGGTTTTAATCCAAACTGTGACATAAATCGTTTTTTAAAGGCGAAATTAGACGTTTTGCCTCTGTTCAGTGAAAGTATACTGGTTTCAAAGCATAGAATCGTTTGAAATTAACAGTTCTCGTCAAGACTATAACGCAAATCTTTAAAGTGATACAAAGAAATAATTTACGTAATAGTTTTGACCAGAACTGTTAATTTCAAACGATTTTATGCCCCCAAACGAGAAAACTTTCACTAAGCAGATGCCAAACGTCTTAGTTCGTTTTATAAAAGCGACTTATGTTACAGTTTAAACAAAAACAAATTATTTGTGTTGTTGTTGTGTCAAAATAATTTATTTCTAATGATTCAATGGAGCGAAACGGGTAAACTTTTATAGGACAGATGCAAAATACCATATTACCACATAAATCATTATTTTAAAGCAAAGTATTAGCTTTTGCACATGTTCAATTAAAGTTTGCTTACTTCGAAGTATGTAATCGTCCGAAATATTTTTTTTGTCAAAACTATAACGTAATTTGTTCTTTTGAGCTTGAATATAGAGTTTTCATTACGTTTTATAGTAGTTTACTCTACTCTAAGCATAGAATCAAACAGAGTAATCCGCTTTTGTTAAAACTGATACATAATTTGCTCTTATTTTCAAGAATAAGACGTTTTCAATATGCTTGATAAAATTTTTCTTGTTTATAGCAAGGAATCGTTTAAAATAAGCTGTATTTGCCTAAACTGATACGTAATTAGATATTTATGTATTGATACG
>NC_087396.1:2575000-2612500 GCF_031307605.1 Tribolium castaneum | reverse complement strand
TTCTGAAACGGTAACAGTTTTTACTTTGGTTTTTTGCTTATATCTCGAAAACAGTTACTCCTATCAATTTTTATCTTTCTGTCAAAATTAAAGCTGATAAAATTTCCTACAAAATAGTTATTTGCATTTTTCTTGTAGGACCAACCATAAGCGAGTTATAGAGTTGGATATAAATAATATTTAACAAAAATTTGCTTTAAAATAAAATGTTTGAAAAACTGAAATTAAACTAATTTAATTGTGTCTAACACTTTAGTAGAGGAAAAAGAAGAAGACATTAAAGTCACTAAAGGTTTCAAAGTTGTCTTTAATCGTCATATTAATAACAATAACATTAATAATAATAATACTAATAGTACTAAATTTGCTTATATGCAAACGCTTAATTAAGGTAACAGTGTTTTGGTTTCTTGCTCATATCTCGAAAACAGTTACTCCTATCAATTTTTATCTTTTTACTAAAATTCAAGCTGATAAAATTTCCTACAAAATAGTTATTTGCATTTTTTATGTAGGACTAACCATAAGCGAGATATAAGATTGAAAATAATTAATATTTAAAAAAGAAGTGCTTTAACAGAAAATGTCTTGTGATTTAAAATACACTTAATTTATTAGGTCCAATACTTTATTAAAAAAAAAGGGGGTGACATATAAGTCACTGAAGTCTTCAGAGTCGATTTTAAATGCTGCATTTTCGTCTTCGTCTCAAACATTGAAAACTGAATTACATTTTTGTTCTGAAACGGTAACAGTTTTTACTTTGATTTTTTGCTTATATCTCGAAAACAGTTACTCCTATCAATTTTTATCTTTCTTTCAAAATTAAAGCTGATAACATTTCCTACAAAATAGTTATTTGCATTTTTCTTGTAGGACCAACCATAAGCGAGTTATAAAGTTGGATATAAATAATATTTAACAAAAACTTGCTTAAAAATAAAATGTTTGAAATACTGAAATTAAACTAAATTAATTGTGTCTAACACTTTAGTAGAGAAAAAAGAAAAAGACATAAAAGTCACCAAAGTCTTCAAAATCGTTTTTAGCCGTCATATTAATAACAATAACATTAATAATAATATTACTAATAGTACTAAATTTGCTTATATGCAAGCGCTTTATTAAGGTAACAGTTTTTTGGTTTCTTGCTTATATCTCGAAAACAGTTACTCCTATGAATTTTTGTCTTTCTTTCAAAATTAAAGCTGATAAAATATTCTACAAAATAGTTATTTGCATTTTTCTTGTAGGACCAACCATAAGCGAGTTATAGAGTTGGATATAAATAATACATAACAAAAATTTGCTTTAAAATAAAATGTTTGAAAAACTGAAATTAAACTAATTTAACTGTGTCTAACACTTTAGTAGAGGAAAAAGGAAAAGACATAAAAGTCACTAAAGGTTTCGGAGTTGTCTTTAGTTGTCATATTAATAACAATAACATTAATAATAATAATACTAATAGTACTAAATTTGCTTATATGCAAACGCTCAATTAAGGTAACAGTGTTTTGGTTTCTTGCTTATATCTCGAAAACAGTTACTCCTATCAATTTTTATCTTTTTACTAAAATTCAAGCTGATAAAATTTCCTACAAAATAGTTATTTGCATTTTTCATGTAGGACTAACCATAAGCGAGATATAAGTTTGAAAATAATTAATATTTAAAAAAATGTGCTTTAACAGAAAATGTCTTGTGATTTAAAATACACTTAATTTATTAGGTCCAATACTTTATTAGAAGAAAAAGGGGGTGACATATAAGTCACTGAAGTCTTCAGAGTCGATTGTAAATGCTGCATTTTCGTCTTCGTCTCAAACATTGAAAACTGAATTACATTTTTGTTCTGAAACGGTAACAGTTTTCACTTTGGTTTTTTGCTTATATCTCGAAAACAATTACTCCTATCAGTTTTTATTTTTTTTTCAAAATAAAGCTGATAAAATTTCCTACAAAATAGTTATTTGCATTTTTCTTGTAGGACCAACCATAAGCGAGTTATAGAGTTGGATATAAATAATATTTAACAAAAATTTGCTGTAAAATAAAATGTTTGAAAAACTGAAATTAAACTAATTTAATTGTGTCTAACACTTTAGTAGAGGAAAAAGAAGAAGACATAAAAGTCACTAAAGGTTTCAAAGTTGTCTTTAATCGTCATATTAATAACAATAACATTAATAATAATAATACTAATAGTACTAAATTTGCTTATATGCAAACGCTTAATTAAGGTAACAGTGTTTTGGTTTCTTGCTCATATCTCGAAAACAGTTACTCCTATCAATTTTTATCTTTTTACTAAAATTCAAGCTGATAAAATTTCCTACAAAATAGTTATTTGCATTTTTTATGTAGGACTAACCATAAGCGAGATATAAGATTGAAAATAATTAATATTTAAAAAAGAAGTGCTTTAACAGAAAATGTCTTGTGATTTAAAATACACTTAATTTATTAGGTCCAATACTTTATTAAAAAAAAAAGGGGGTGACATATAAGTCACTGAAGTCTTCAGAGTCGATTTTAAATGCTGCATTTTCGTCTTCGTCTCAAACATTGAAAACTGAATTACATTTTTGTTCTGAAACGGTAACAGTTTTTACTTAGATTTTTTGCTTATATCTCGAAAACAGTTACTCCTATCAATTTTTATCTTTCTTTCAAAATTAAAGCTGATAACATTTCCTACAAAATAGTTATTTGCATTTTTCTTGTAGGACCAACCATAAGCGAGTTATAAAGTTGGATATAAATAATATTTAACAAAAACTTGCTTAAAAATAAAATGTTTGAAATACTGAAATTAAACTAAATTAATTGTGTCTAACACTTTAGTAGAGAAAAAAGAAAAAGACATAAAAGTCACCAAAGTCTTCAAAATCGTTTTTAGTCGTCATATTAATAACAATAACATTAATAATAATATTACTAATAGTACTAAATCTGCTTATATGCAAGCGCTTTATTAAGGTAACAGTTTTTTGGTTTCTTGCTTATATCTCGAAAACAGTTACTCCTATGAATTTTTGTCTTTCTTTCAAAATTAAAGCTGATAAAATATTCTACAAAATAGTTATTTGCATTTTTCTTGTAGGACCAACCATAAGCGAGTTATAGAGTTGGATATAAATAATACATAACAAAAATTTGCTTTAAAATAAAATGTTTGAAAAACTGAAATTAAACTAATTTAACTGTGTCTAACACTTTAGTAGAGGAAAAAGGAAAAGACATAAAAGTCACTAAAGGTTTCGGAGTTGTCTTTAGTTGTCATATTAATAACAATAACATTAATAATAATAATACTAATAGTACTAAATTTGCTTATATGCAAACGCTCAATTAAGGTAACAGTGTTTTGGTTTCTTGCTTATATCTCGAAAACAGTTACTCCTATCAATTTTTATCTTTTTACTAAAATTCAAGCTGATAAAATTTCCTACAAAATAGTTATTTGCATTTTTCATGTAGGACTAACCATAAGCGAGATATAAGTTTGAAAATAATTAATATTTAAAAAAAAGTGCTTTAACAGAAAATGTCTTGTGATTTAAAATACACTTAATTTATTAGGTCCAATACTTTATTAGAAGAAAAAGGGGGTGACATATAAGTCACTGAAGTCTTCAGAGTCGATTGTAAATGCTGCATTTTCGTCTTCGTCTCAAACATTGAAAACTGAATTACATTTTTGTTCTGAAACGGTAACAGTTTTCACTTTGGTTTTTTGCTTATATCTCGAAAACAATTACTCCTATCAGTTTTTATTTTTTTTTTCAAAATAAAGCTGATAAAATTTCCTACAAAATAGTTATTTGCATTTTTCTTGTAGGACCAACCATAAGCGAGTTATAAAGTTGGATATAAATAATATTTAACAAAAACTTGCTTAAAAATTAAATGTGTGAAATACTGAAATTAAACTAAATTAATTGTGTCTAACACTTTAGTAGAGAAAAAAGAAAAAGACATAAAAGTCACCAAAGTCTTCAGAATCGTTTTTAGTCGTCATATTAATAACAATAACATTAATAATAATAATACTAATAGTACTAAATTTGCTTACATGCAAACGCTTAATTCAGGTAACAATTTTTTGGTTTCTTGCTTATATCTCGAAAACAGTTACTCCTATCAATTTTTACCTTTTCACTAAAATTAAAACTGATAAAATTTCCTACAAAATAGTTAATTGCATTTTTAATGTAGGACTAACCATAAGCGAGATATAAGTTTGAAAATAATTAAAATTTAAAAAAAAGTGCTTCAACAGAAAATGGCTTGTGATTTAAAATACACTTAATTTATTGGGTCCAATACTTTATTAGAAGAAAAAAGAGGTGACAGAAAGGTCACTGAAGTCTTTAGAGTCGTTTGTAAATGCTGCATTTTCGTCTTCGTCTCAAACATTGAAAACTGATTTACATTTTTGTTCAGTAACTGTTACAGTTTTCTTATTGGTTTTTTGCTTATATCTCGAAAACAGTTACTCCTATCAATTTTTATCTTTCTTTTAAAATTAAAGCTGATAAAATTTCCTACAAAATAGTTATTTGCATTTTTCTTGTAGGACCAACCATAAGCGAGTTATAAAGTTGGATATAAATAATATTTAACAAAAACTTGCTTAAAAATTAAATGTTTGAAATACTGAAATTAAACTAAATTAATTGTGTCTAACACTTTAGTAAAGAAAAAAGAAAAAGACATAAAAGTCACCAAAGTCTTCAGAATCGTTTTTAGTCGTCATATTAATAACAATAACATTAATAATAATAATACTAATAGTACTAAATTTGCTTACATGCAAACGCTTAATTCAGGTAACAATTTTTTGGTTTCTTGCTTATATCTCGAAAACAGTTACTCCTATCAATTTTTATCTTTTTACTAAAATTAAAGCTGATAAAATTTCCTACAAAATAGTTAATTGCATTTTTAATGTAGGACTAACCATAAGCGAGATATAAGTTTGAAAATAATTAAAATTTAAAAAAAAGTGCTTCAACAGAAAATGTCTTGTGATTTAAAATACACTTAATTTATTGGGTCCAATACTTAATTAGAAGAAAAAAGAGGTGACAGAAAGGTCACTGAAGTCTTCAGAGTCAATTTTAAATGCTGCATTTTCGTCTTCGTCTCAAACATTGAATACTGAATTACATTTTTGTTCTGAAACGGTAACAGTTTTTACTTTGGTTTTTTGCTTATATCTCGAAAACAGTTACTCCTATCAATTTTTATCTTTCTTTCAAAATTAAAGCTGATAACATTTCCTACAAAATAGTTATTTGCATTTTTCTTGTAGGACCAACCATAAGCGAGTTATAAAGTTGGATATAAATAATATTTAACAAAAACTTGCTTAAAAATAAAATGTTTGAAATACTGAAATTACACTAAATTAATTGTGTCTAACACTTTAGTAGAGAAAAAAGAAAAAGACATAAAAGTTACCAAAGTCTTCAGAATCGTTTTTAGTCGTCATATTAATAACAATAACATTAATAATAATAATACTAATAGTACTAAATTTGCTTATATGCAAACGCTTAATTAAGGTAACAGTGTTTTGGTTTCTTGCTCATATCTCGAAAACAGTTACTCCTATCAATTTTTATCTTTTTACTAAAATTCAAGCTGATAAAATTTCCTACAAAATAGTTATTTGCATTTTTCTTGTAGGACCAACCATAAGCGAGTTATAAAGTTGGATATAAATAATATTTAACAAAAACTTGCTTAAAAATTAAATGTTTGAAATACTGAAATTAAACTAAATTAATTGTGTCTAACACTTTAGTAGAGAAAAAAGAAAAAGACATAAAAGTTACCAAAGTCTTCAGAATCGTTTTTAGTCGTCATATTAATAACAATAACATTAATAATAATAATACTAATAATAATACTAATAGTATTATAAAATAAAAGTTACCAAAGTCTTCAGAATCGTTTTTAGTCGTCATATTAATAACAATAACATTAATAATAATAATACTAATAGTATTATTATTAGTATTATTATTATTAATGTTATTGTTATTAATATGACGACTAAAAACGATTCTGAAGACTTTGGTAACTTTTATGTCTTTTTCTTTTTTCTCTACTAAAGTGTTAGACACAATTAATTTAGTTTAATTTCAGTATTTCAAACATTTAATTTTTAAGCAAGTTTTTGTTAAATATTATTTATATCCAACTTTATAACTCGCTGATGGTTGGTCCTACAAGAAAAATGCAAATAACTATTTTGTAGGAAATTTTATCAGCTTTATTTTGAAAAAAAGATAAAAACTAATAGGAGTAATTGTTTTCGAGATATAAGCAAAAAACCAAAGTGAAAACTGTTACCGTTTCAGAACAAAAATGTAATTCAGTTTTCAATGTTTGAGACGAAGATGAAAATGCAGCATTTACAATCGACTCTGAAGACTTCAGTGACTTATATGTCACCCCCTTTTTCTTCTAATAAAGTATTGGACATAATAAATTAAGTGTATTTTAAATCACAAGACATTTTCTGTTAAAGCACTTTTTTTTTAAATATTAATTATTTTCCAACTTATATCTCGCTTATGGTTAGTCCTACATGAAAAATGCAAATAACTATTTTGTAGGAAATTTTATCAGCTTGAATTTTAGTAAAAAGATAAAAATTGATAGGAGTAACTGTTTTCGAGATATAAGCAAGAAACCAAAACACTGTTACCTTAATTAAGCGTTTGCATATAAGCAAATTTAGTACTATTAGTATTATTATTATTAATGTTATTGTTATTAATATGACAACTAAAGACAACTCTGAAACCTTTAGTGACTTTTATGTCTTTTTCTTTTTTCTCTACTAAAGTGTTAGACACAATTAATTTAGTTTAATTTCAGTATTTCAAACATTTTATTTTTAAGCAAGTTTTTGTTAAATATTATTTATATCCAACTTTATAACTCGCTTATGGTTGGTCCTACAAGAAAAATGCAAATAACTATTTTGTAGGAAATGTTATCAGCTTTAATTTTGAAAAAAAGATAAAAATTGATAGGAGTAACTGTTTTCGAGATATGAGCAAGAAACCAAAACACTGTTACCTTAATTAAGCGTTTGCATATAAGCAAATTTAGTACTATTAGTATTATTATTATTAATGTTATTGTTATTAATATGACGATTAAAGACAACTTTGAAACCTTTAGTGACTTTTATGTCTTCTTCTTTTTCCTCTACTAAAGTGTTAGACACAATTAAATTAGTTTAATTTCAGTTTTTCAAACATTTTATTTTAAAGCAAATTTTTGTTAAATATTATTTATATCCAACTCTATAACTCGCTTATGGTTGGTCCTACAAGAAAAATGCAAATAACTATTTTGTAGGAAATTTTATCAGCTTTAATTTTGACAGAAAGATAAAAATTGATAGGAGTAACTGTTTTCGAGATATAAGCAAAAAACCAATAAGAAAACTGTGACTGTTACTGAACAAAAATGTAATTCAGTTTTCAATGTTTGAGACGAAGACGAAACTGCAGCATTTAAAAACGACTCTGAAGACTTCAGTGACTTTTATGTCACTTCCTTTTTCTTCTAATAAAGTATTGGACCCAATAAATTAAGTGTATTTTAAATCAAAAGACATTTTCTGTTAAAGCACTTTTTTTTTAAATACTAATTATTTTCAATCATATATCTCGCTTATGGTTAGTCCTACATGAAAAATGCAAATAACTATTTTATAGGAAATTTTATCAGCTTGAATTTTAGTAAAAAAATAAAAATTGATAGGAGTAACTGTTTTCGAGATATAAGCAAGAAACCAAAACACTGTTACCTTAATTAAGCGTTTGCATATAAGCAAATTTAGTACTATTAGTATTATTATTATTAATGTTATTGTTATTAATATGACAACTAAAGACAACTCTGAAACCTTTAGTGACTTTTATGTCTTTTCCTTTTTCCTCTACTAAAGTGTTAGACACAATTAAATTAGTTTAATTTCAGTTTTTCAAACATTTTATTTTAAAGCAAATTTTTGTTAAAAATTATTTATATCCAACTCTATAACTCGCTTATGGTTGGTCCTACAAGAAAAATGCAAATAACTATTTTGTAGGAAATTTTATCAGCTTTAATTTTGAAAAAAAGACAAAAATTCATAGGAGTAACTGTTTTCGAGATATAAGCAAGAAACCAAAAAACTGTTACCTT
The DNA here is from genome assembly GCF_031307605.1 of Tribolium castaneum. Lineage (NCBI taxonomy): Eukaryota > Metazoa > Arthropoda > Insecta > Coleoptera > Tenebrionidae > Tribolium > Tribolium castaneum. Next base: position 2,604,280 of record NC_087396.1, on the reverse strand, counting down.
AATAAAGCGCTTGCATATAAGCAGATTTAGTACTATTAGTATTATTATTATTAATGTTATTGTTATTAATATGACGACTAAAAATGATTCTGAAGACTTTGGTGACTTTTATGTCTTTTTCTTTTTTCTCTACTAAAGTGTTAGACACAATTAATTTAGTTTAATTTCAGTATTTCAAACATTTTATTTTTAAGCAAGTTTTTGTTAAATATTATTTATATCCAACTTTATAACTCGCTTATGGATGGTCCCACAAGAAAAATGCAAATAACTATTTTGTAGGAAATGTTATCAGCTTTAATTTTGAAAGATAGATAAAAATTGATAGGAGTAACTGTTTTCGAGATATGAGCATGAAACCAAAACACTGTTACCTTAATTAAGCGTTTGCATATAAGCAAATTTAATACTATTAGTATTATTATTATTAATGTTATTGTTATTAATATGACGATTAAAGACAACTTTGAAACCTTTAGTGACTTTTATGTCCTCTCCTTTTTCCTCTACTAAAGTGTTAGACACAATTAAATTAGTTTAATTTCAGTTTTTCAAACATTTTATTTTAAAGCAAATTTTTGTTAAATATTATTTATATCCAACTCTATAACTCGCTTATGGTTGATCCTACAAGAAAAATGCAAATATCTATTTTGTAGGAAATTTTATCAGCTTCAATTTTGACAGAAAGATAAAAATTGATAGGAGTAACTGTTTTCGAGATATAAGCAAAAAACCAATGTAAAAACTGTTACCGTTTCAGAACAAAAATGTAATTCAGTTTTCAATGTTTGAGACGAAGACGAAAATGAAGCATTTAAAATCGACTCTAAAGACTTCAGTGACTTATATGTCACCCCCTTTTTTTCTAATAAAGTATTGGACCTAATAAATTAAGTGTATTTTAAATCACAAGACATTTTCTGTTAAAGCACTTCTTTTTTAAATATTAATTATTTTCAATCTTATATCTCGCTTATGGTTAGTCCTACATAAAAAATGCAAATAATTATTTTGTAGGAAATTTTATCAGCTTGAATTTTAGTAAAAAGATAAAAGTTGATAGGAGTAACTGTTTTCGAGATATGAGCAAGAAACCAAAACACTGTTACCTTAATTAAGCGTTTGCATATTAGCAAATTTAGTACTATTAGTATTATTATTATTAATGTTATTGTTATTAATATGACGATTAAAGACAACTTTGAAACCTTTAGTGACTTTTATGTCTTCTTCTTTTTCCTCTACTAAAGTGTTAGACACAATTAAATTAGTTTAATTTCAGTTTTTCAAACATTTTATTTTAAAGCAAATTTTTGTTAAATATTATTTATATCCAACTCTATAACTCGCTTATGGTTGATCCTACAAGAAAAATGCAAATATCTATTTTGTAGGAAATTTTATCAGCTTTAATTTTGACAGAAAGATAAAAATTGATAGGAGTAACTGTTTTCGAGATATAAGCAAAAAACCAATGTAAAAACTGTTACCGTTTCAGAACAAAAATGTAATTCAGTTTTCAATGTTTGAGACGAAGACGAAAATGCAGCATTTAAAATCGACTCTGAAGACTTCAGTGACTTATATGTCACCCCCTTTTTTTCTAATAAAGTATTGGACCTAATAAATTAAGTGTATTTTAAATCACAAGACATTTTCTGTTAAAGCACTTCTTTTTTAAATATTAATTATTTTCAATCTTATATCTCGCTTATGGTTAGTCCTACATAAAAAATGCAAATAATTATTTTGTAGGAAATTTTATCAGCTTGAATTTTAGTAAAAAGATAAAAGTTGATAGGAGTAACTGTTTTCGAGATATGAGCAAGAAACCAAAACACTGTTACCTTAATTAAGCGTTTGCATATTAGCAAATTTAGTACTATTAGTATTATTATTAATAATGTTATTGTTATTAATATTACGATTAAAGACAACTTTGAAACCTTTAGTGACTTTTATGTCTTCTTCTTTTTCCTCTACTAAAGTGTTAGACACAATTAAATTAGTTTAATTTCAGTTTTTCAAACATTTTATTTTAAAGCAAATTTTTGTTAAATATTATTTATATCCAACTCTATAACTCGCTTATGGTTGGTCCTACAAGAAAAATGCAAATAACTATTTTGTAGGAAATTTTATCAGCTTTAATTTTGAAAAAAAGATAAAAATTGATAGGAGTAACTGTTTTCGAGATATAAGCAAAAAACCAATAAGAAAACTGTGACTGTTACTGAACAAAAATGTAATTCGGTTTTCAATGTTTGAGACGAAGACGAAACTGCAGCATTTAAAAACGACTCTGAAGACTTCAGTGACTTTTATGTCACTTCCTTTTTCTTCTAATAAAGTATTGGACCCAATAAATTAAGTGTATTTTAAATCACAAGACATTTTCTGTTAAAGCACTTTTTTTTTAAATATTAATTATTTTCAATCATATATCTCGCTTATGGTTAGTCCTACATGAAAAATGCAAATAACTATTTTGTAGGAAATTTTATCAGCTTGAATTTTAGTAAAAAGATAAAAATTGATAGAAGTAACTGTTTTCGAGATATAAGCAAGAAACCAAAACACTGTTACCTTAATTAAGCGTTTGCATATAAGCAAATTTAGTACTATTAGTATTATTATTATTAATGTTATTGTTATTAATATGACAACTAAAGACAACTCTGAAACCTTTAGTGACTTTTATGTCTTTTCCTTTTTTCTCTACTAAAGTGTTAGACACAGTTAAATTAGTTTAATTTCAGTTTTTCAAACATTTTATTTTAAAGCAAATTTTTGTTAAATATTATTTATATCCAACTCTATAACTCGCTTATGGTTGGTCCTACAAGAAAAATGCAAATAACTATTTTGTAGAATATTTTATCAGCTTTAATTTTGAAAGAAAGACAAAAATTCATAGGAGTAACTGTTATCGAGATATAAGCAAGAAACCAAAAAACTGTTACCTTAATAAAGCGCTTGCATATAAGCAGATTTAGTACTATTAGTATTATTATTATTAATGTTATTGTTATTAATATGACGACTAAAAACGATTCTGAAGACTTTGGTGACTTTTATGTCTTTTTCTTTTTTCTCTACTAAAGTGTTAGACACAATTAATTTAGTTTAATTTCAGTATTTCAAACATTTTATTTTTAAGCAAGTTTTTGTTAAATATTATTTATATCCAACTTTATAACTCGCTTATGGTTGGTTCTACAAGAAAAATGCAAATAACTGTTTTGTAGGAAATGTTATCAGCTTTAATTTTGAAAGAAAGATAAAAATTGATAGGAGTAACTGTTTTCGAGATATAAGCAAAAAACCAAAGTAAAAACTGTTACCGTTTCAGAACAAAAATGTAATTCAGTTTTCAATGTTTGAGACGAAGACGAAAATGCAGCATTTAAAATCGACTCTGAAGACTTCAGTGACTTATATATCACCCCCTTTTTTTTTAATAAAGTATTGGACCTAATAAATTAAGTGTATTTTAAATCACAAGACATTTTCTGGTAAAGCACTTCTTTTTTAAATATTAATTATTTTCAATCTTATATCTCGCTTATGGTTAGTCCTACACAAAAAATGCAAATAACTATTTTGTAGGAAATTTTATCAGCTTGAATTTTAGTAAAAAGATAAAAATTGATAGGAGTAACTGTTTTCGAGATATGAGCAAGAAACCAAAACACTGTTACCTTAATTAAGCGTTTGCATATAAGCAAATTTAGTACTATTAGTATTATTATTATTAATGTTATTGTTATTAATATGACGATTAAAGACAACTTTGAAACCTTTAGTGACTTTTATGTCTTCTTCTTTTTCCTCTACTAAAGTGTTAGACACAATTAAATTAGTTTAATTTCAGTTTTTCAAACATTTTATTTTAAAGCAAATTTTTGTTAAATATTATTTATATCCAACTCTATAACTCGCTTATGGTTGGTCCTACAAGAAAAATGCAAATAACTATTTTGTAGGAAATTTTATCAGCTTTAATTTTGAAAGAAAGATAAAAATTGATAGGAGTAACTGTTTTCGAGATATAAGCAAAAAACCAATAAGAAAACTGTGACTGTTACTGAACAAAAATGTAATTCGGTTTTCAATGTTTGAGACGAAGACGAAACTGCAGCATTTAAAAACGACTCTGAAGACTTCAGTGACTTTTATGTCACTTCCTTTTTCTTCTAATAAAGTATTGGACCCAATAAATTAAGTGTATTTTAAATCACAAGACATTTTCTGTTAAAGCACTTTTTTTTTAAATATTAATTATTTTCAATCATATATCTCGCTTATGGTTAGTCCTACATGAAAAATGCAAATAACTATTTTGTAGGAAATTTTATCAGCTTGAATTTTAGTAAAAAGATAAAAATTGATAGGAGTAACTGTTTTCGAGACATAAGCAAGAAACCAAAACACTGTTACCTTAATTAAGCGTTTGCATATAAGCAAATTTAGTACTATTAGTATTATTATTATTAATGTTATTGTTATTAATATGACAACTAAAGACAACTCTGAAACCTTTAGTGACTTTTATGTCTTTTTCTTTTTCCTCTACTAAAGTGTTAGACACAGTTAAATTAGTTTAATTTCAGTTTTTCAAACATTTTATTTTAAAGCAAATTTTTGTTAAATATTATTTATATCCAACTCTATAACTCGCTTATGGTTGGTCCTACAAGAAAAATGCAAATAACTATTTTGTAGAATATTTTATCAGCTTTAATTTTGAAAGAAAGACAAAAATTCATAGGAGTAACTGTTATCGAGATATAAGCAAGAAACCAAAAAACTGTTACCTTAATAAAGCGCTTGCATATAAGCAGATTTAGTACTATTAGTATTATTATTATTAATGTTATTGTTATTAATATGACGACTAAAAACGATTTTGAAAACTTTGGTGACTTTTATGTCTTTTTCTTTTTTCTCTACTAAAGTGTTAGACACAATTAATTTAGTTTAATTTCAGTATTTCAAACATTTTATTTTTAAGCAAGTTTTTGTTAAATATTATTTATATCCAACTTTATAACTCGCTTATGGTTGGTCCTACAAGAAAAATGCAAATAACTGTTTTGTAGGAAATGTTATCAGCTTTAATTTTGAAAGAAAGATAAAAATTGATAGGAGTAACTGTTTTCGAGATATAAGCAAAAAACCAAAGTAAAAACTGTTACCGTTTCAGAACAAAAATGTAATTCAGTTTTCAATGTTTGAGACGAAGACGAAAATGCAGCATTTAAAATCGACTCTGAAGACTTCAGTGACTTATATGTCACCCCCTTTTTTTTTAATAAAGTATTGGACCTAATAAATTAAGTGTATTTTAAATCACAAGACATTTTCTGGTAAAGCACTTCTTTTTTAAATATTAATTATTTTCAATCTTATATCTCGCTTATGGTTAGTCCTACACAAAAAATGCAAATAACTATTTTGTAGGAAATTTTATCAGCTTGAATTTTAGTAAAAAGATAAAAATTGATAGGAGTAACTGTTTTCGAGATATGAGCAAGAAACCAAAACACTGTTACCTTAATTAAGCGTTTGCATATAAGCAAATTTAGTACTATTAGTATTATTATTATTAATGTTATTGTTATTAATATGACGATTAAAGACAACTTTGAAACCTTTAGTGACTTTTATGTCTTCTTCTTTTTCCTCTACTAAAGTGTTAGGCACAATTAAATTAGTTTAATTTCAGTTTTTCAAACATTTTATTTTAAAGCAAATTTTTGTTAAATATTATTTATATCCAACTCTATAACTCGCTTATGGTTGGTCCTACAAGAAAAATGCAAATAACTATTTTGTAGGAAATTTTATCAGCTTTAATTTTGAAAAAAAGATAAAAATTGATAGGAGTAACTGTTTTCGAGATATAAGCAAAAAACCAATAAGAAAACTGACTGTTACTGAACAAAAATGTAATTCGGTTTTCAATGTTTGAGACGAAGACGAAACTGCAGCATTTAAAAACGACTCTGAAGACTTCAGTGACTTTTATGTCACTTCCTTTTTCTTCTAATAAAGTATTGGACCCAATAAATTAAGTGTATTTTAAATCACAAGACATTTTCTGTTAAAGCACTTTTTTTTTAAATATTAATTATTTTCAATCATATATCTCGCTTATGGTTAGTCCTACATGAAAAATGCAAATAACTATTTTGTAGGAAATTTTATCAGCTTGAATTTTAGTAAAAAGATAAAAATTGATAGGAGTAACTGTTTTCGAGACATAAGCAAGAAACCAAAACACTGTTACCTTAATTAAGCGTTTGCATATAAGCAAATTTAGTACTATTAGTATTATTATTATTAATGTTATTGTTATTAATATGACAACTAAAGACAACTCTGAAACCTTTAGTGACTTTTATGTCTTTTTCTTTTTCCTCTACTAAAGTGTTAGACTCAATTAATTTAGTTTAATTTCGGTTTTTCAAACATTTTATTTTAAAGCAAATTTTTGTTAAATATTATTAATATCCAACTCTATAACTCGCTTATGGTTGGTCCTACAAAAAAATGCAAATAACTATTTTGTAGGAAATTTTATTAGCTTTAATTTTGAAAAAAAGATAAAAATTGATAGGAGTAACTGTTTTCGAGATATAAGCAAGAAACCAAAAAAATGTTACGTTAATTAAGCGTTTGCATATAAGCAAATTTAGTACTATTAGTATTATTATTATTAATGTTATTGTTATTAATATGACGACTAAAGACGACTCTGAAACATTTAGTGACTTTTATGTCTTCTCCTTTTTCCTCTACTAAAGTGTTAGACACAATTAATTTAGTTTAATTCCGGTTTTTCAAGCATTTTATTTTAAAGCAAATTTTTGTTAAATATTATTTATATCCAACTCTATAACTCGTTTATGCTTGGTCCTACAAAAAAAATGTAAATAACTATTTTGTTGGAAATTTTATCAGCTTTAATTTTGAAAGAAAGATAAAATTTGATAGAAGTAACTGTTTTCGAGATATAAGCAAAAAACCAATAAGAAAACTGTAACTGTTACTGAACAAAAATGTAATTCAGTTTTCAATGTTTGAGACGAAGTCAAAAATGCACCATTTAAAAACGACTCTGAAGACTTCAGTGACTTTTATGTCACCTCCTTTTTCTTCTAATAAAGTATTGGACCCAAGAAATTAAGTGTATTTTAAATCACAAGACATTTTCTGTTAAAACACTCTTTTTTAATTAATAATTATTTTCAAACTTATATCTCGCTTATGGTTAGTTCTACATGAAAAATGCAAATAACTATTTTGTAGGAAATTTTATCACCTTTAATTTTGGTGAAAAAGTAAAAATTGATAGGAGTAACTGTTTTCGAGATATAGGCAAAAAACAAAAAAACTGTTACCTTAATTAAGCGCTTGCATATAAGCAAATTTAGTACTATTAGTATTGCTATTATAAATGTTATTGTTATTAATATGACGACTAAAGACAACTTTAAGACTTTAGTGACTTTTATGTTTCCTCCTTTTTCCTCTACTAAAGTGTTAGACACAATTAATTTAGTTTAATTTCGGTTTTTCAAACATTTTATTTTAAAGCAAATTTTTGTTAAATATTAAAAACTATAAAATGGCTTAGATTGCCTAAAAACACAGATCACACATGATCTTTTGCATAAAAATGAGAAAACGCTCATGTAACACACAAAATAAGCTCCATTTTTTCTTTTTAAAAGTATTATTATTATTATTACTTTTGTTACTATTATTATTATTATTATTATTATTATTATTATTATTATTATTATTATTGTTATTATTATTATTATTATTATTATTATTATTATTATTATTATTATTATTATTAAAAACTTATATTAAACAGACAGAAAACGTCGTATTCTGACACAACTTAAAACACAGATCACACATGATCTTTTGCATAGAAATGAGAAAACGCTTATATAACACAAAATAAGCTTCATTTTGGCTTAGAAAACTAAGCTTACTTTTACTACTACTATTATTTATATTTTTATTATTATTATTATTATTACTATTATTTTTATTATTATTATTACTATTATTATTATTATTATTATTATTATTATTATTATTATTATTATTATTATTATTATTATTATTATTAATATTATTATTATTAAAGACCGATTATAACTTTTGTATAGTAAATGTTTTTATACCAGTTTTAAAATGAGTTATTAATTTTAGACAATTTCTTGCCTAAAAACACAGATCACAGATGATCTCTTGCATAGAAATGAGAAAACGCTCAGATAACACAAAATAAGCATCATTTTTGCTTAGAAAAACTAAGCTTTAATTTAGAAAGAAATTTATTATTATAAGTATTATTATCATTATTATTATTATTATTATTATTATTATTATTATTGTTTCTTTTATTACTATTATTATTATTATTATTATTATTATTATTATTATTATTATTATTATTAATATTATTATTATTATTAACTTTTGTATAGTAAATGTTTTTATACCAGTTTTAAAATGAGTTATTAATTTTATTCAATTTCTTGCCTAAAAACACAGATCACAGATGATCTCTTGCATAGAAATGAGAAAACGCTCATATAACACACAAAATAAGCATCATTTTTGCTTAGAAAAACTAAGCTTTAATTTAGAAAGAAATTCATTATTATAAGTATTATTATCATTATTATTATTATTATTATTATTATTATTATTATTATTATTATTATTATTATTACTATTATTATTATTATTATTATTACTATTATTATTATTATTATTATTATTATTATTATTATTATTATTATTATTATTATTATTAACTTTTGTATAGTAAATGTTTTTATACCAGTTTTAAAATGAGTTATTAATTTTAGATGATTTCTTGCATAGAAATGAGAAAGCGCTCATATAACACACAAAATAAGCTTCATTTTTGCTTAGAAAACTAAGCTTACTTTTATTTCTATTATTATTTTTATTATTATTATTATTATTATTATTATTATTATTATTATTGTTATTATTATTATTATTATTATTATTGTTATTATTATTATTATTATTAAAAACTTATATTAAACAGACAGAAAACGTCGTATTCTGACACAAAAAAACGAATTACGTTATAGACTTGACGAGAACGGCGTATCTCGGACTCTTATAGGACTCTTATAGGGTCAAAAATTATCAGTTTGAATTAAAACAAATTATTTTTGTTGACTCTCAGTCTGAATTGTTCATCAGTTCAAACAAAAACGGCTTACTTTAGACGATCTTTTGCTTTGAACAAGAAAACTTACATCGAACAGACTAAAAACGTATTAATCTGGCATAAAAGAGCAATTTATGTATCACTTTGGATAAAGGCAGCTAATCCTATTCGTTTCATTGCTTAAAATAGACAAAATTGTTAATAAATCTAACAAAAACGCTGTATTCTAGCACAAAATACTAATTACATTATAGTTTCGACGAGAATAGCTTATTTGGAATGATTCTATGCTTCCAAACGAGTAAATTTTTAATAAACAGATGCCAAACATCATGTTTTGTCCTATAAAGACATTTTATATTGCAGTTTGTATTAAAACAAAATATTTTCGTTGATTCTTTGTTAGAAGCAGCAAACCTAACATTAAAGAATCTGAAAACTTTGTATTCGGACACAAACCACCGAATTTTGTTTCAGTTTAGACAAAAACGGTTGATTTTCGACAATATTTTGCTTTGAACAAGAAAGCTTATATCAAACTGACTAAAAACGTCTTATTTTAGCACAAAACAAAAGATTTGCGTTATAGTCTTAACGAGAGCTGTTAATTTCAAACGGTTCTATGCTTTGAAACGAGTAAACTTTCACTGTACAGAGGAAAAACATCTTATTTCGCCTTTTAAAAACGATTCATGCCACAGTTTGGATAAAAACCAATTATTTTCGTTAATTCATTGTTACAAACATGAAACCTTACATCAAAGTAACTGAAAACCCCTTATTCAGGTACAGAAATTCGAATTACGTTTCAGTCTGAACAAAAACTGCTTACTTTAGACGATCCTTTGTTTTGAATACAAAAACTTACATTAAAAAGATTAAAAACGTCTTATTCTGGCTGAAAACTGCAAATTATATATTACTCTAGATAAAAGCAATTTATCCTGATTACTCCTTTACTTAGAATAGAGTAAACTTGTATAAAACTTAATAAAAACTTTAAATTTCGTCTCAAAGAAATAATTTACGTTATAGTTTTGACCAGCACTGTTTATTTCAAACGATTTTATGATTCGAAACTAATGAACTTTTATGGGGCAGATGCAAAACCACATATTACAATATAAAGCGTTGTTTTAAAGCAAATTATTACCTTTTGCAACAAGAAATTTCACGTCAAAGAAACTGAAAACATCGTATCCATGCACAAATATCGAATTACGTATCAGTTTAGGCAAATACAGCTTATTTTAAACGATTCCTTGCTATAAACAAGAAAAATTTTATCAAACATATTGAAAATGTCTTATTCTCGAAAATAAGAGCAAATTATGTATCAGTTTTAACAAAAGCGGATTACTCTGTTTGATTCTATGCTTAGAGTAGAGTAAACTACTATAAAACGTAATGAAAACTCTATATTCAAGCTCAAAAGAACAAATTACGTTATAGTTTTGACAAAAAAGAATTATTTCGGACGACTACATATTTCGAAGTAAGCAAACTTTAATTGAACAAGTGCAAAAGCTAATACTTTGCTTTAAAATAACGATTTATGTGGTAATATGGTATTTTGCATCTGTCCTATAAAAGTTTACTCGTTTCGCTCCATTGAATCATTCGAAATAAATTATTTTGACACAACAACGAAAATAATTTTTTTGTTTAAACTGTAACATGTCGTTTTTATAAAACGAACTAAGACGTTTGGCATCTGTTTAGTGAAAGTTTTCTCGTTTGGGTGCATAACAGTTCTGGTCAAAACTATAACGTAAATTATTTCTTTGAGACGAAATTTAAAGTTTTCATTAAGTTTTATACAAGTTTGCTCTATTCTTAGCAAAGGAGTAATCAGGATAAACTGCTTTTATCCAAAGTAATACATAATTTGCAGTTTTGAGCCAGAATAAGACGTTTTTAATCTTTTTAATGTAAGTTTTCGTGTTCAAAAGAAAGAATCGTCTAAAATAAGCAATTTGTGTTCAGACTGAAACGTAATTTGATTTTCTGGGCCTGAATAAGAGGTTTTCAGTTTCTTTGATGTAAGGTTTCTTGTTTGTAACAATGAATAAACGAAAATCATTGGTTTTAATTCAAACTGTGACATAAATCGTTTTTTAAAGGCGAAATCAGACGTTTTGCCTCTGTTCAGTGAAAGTATACTGGTTTCAAAGCATAGAATCGTTTGAAATTAACAGTTCTCGTCAAGACTATAACGCAAATCTTTAAAGTGATACAAAGAAATAATTTACGTAATAGTTTTGACCAGAACTGTTAATTTCAAACGATTTTATGCCCCCAAACGAGAAAACTTTCACTAAGCAGATGCCAAACGTCTTAGTTCGTTTTATAAAAGCGACTTATGTTACAGTTTAAACAAAAACAAATTATTTGTGTTGTTGTTGTGTCAAAATAATTTATTTCTAATGATTCAATGGAGCGAAACGGGTAAACTTTTATAGGACAGATGCAAAATACCATATTACCACATAAATCATTATTTTAAAGCAAAGTATTAGCTTTTGCACATGTTCAATTAAAGTTTGCTTACTTCGAAGTATGTAATCGTCCGAAATATTTTTTTTTGTCAAAACTATAACGTAATTTGTTCTTTTGAGCTTGAATATAGAGTTTTCATTACGTTTTATAGTAGTTTACTCTACTCTAAGCATAGAATCAAACAGAGTAATCCGCTTTTGTTAAAACTGATACATAATTTGCTCTTATTTTCGAGAATAAGACGTTTTCAATATGCTTGATAAAATTTTTCTTGTTTATAGCAAGGAATCGTTTAAAATAAGCTGTATTTGCCTAAACTGATACGTAATTAGATATTTATGTATGGATACGAAGTTTTCAGTTTCTTTGACGTGAAATTTCTTGTTGCAAAAGGTAATACTTTGCTTTAAAACAACGCTTTATATGGTAATATGTGGTTTTGCATCTGCCCCATAAAAGTTCATTAGTTTCGAATCATAATTTCGATTGAAATAAACAGTGCTGGTCAAAACTATAACGTAAATTATTTCTTTGAGACGAAATTTAAAGTTTTCATTAAGTTTTATACAAGTTTACTCTATTCTAAGTAAAGGAGTAATCAGGATAAATTGCTTTTATCTAGAGTAATATATAATTTGCAGTTTTCAGCCAGAATAAGACGTTTTTAATCTTTTTAATGTAAGTTTTCGTGTTCAAAACAAAGGATCGTCTAAAATAAGCAGTTTTTGTCCAGACTGAAACGTAATTCGAATTTCTGTGCCTAAATAAGGGGTTTTCAGTTTCTTTGATGTAAGGTTTCTTGTTTGTAACAATGAATTAACCCCTATAAGAGTCCTATAAGAGTCCGAGATACGCCGTTCTCGTCAAGTCTATAACGTAATTCGTTTTTTTGTGTCAGAATACGACGTTTTCTGTCTGTTTAATATAAGTTTTTAATAATAATAATAATAATAACAATAATAATAATAATAATAATAATAATAATAACAATAATAATAATAATAATAATAATAATAATAATAATAATAATAATAATAATAATAATAATAATAATAATAAAAATAATAATAGAAATAAAAGTAAGCTTAGTTTTCTAAGCAAAAATGAAGCTTATTTTGTGTGTTATATGAGCGCTTTCTCATTTCTATGCAAGAAATCATCTGTGATCTGTATTTTTAGGCAAGAAATTGTCTAAAATTAATATCTCATTTTAAAACTGGTATAAAAACATTTACTATACAAAAGTTAATAATAATAATAATTATAATAATAATAATAATAATAATAATAATAATAATAATAGTAATAATAATAATAATAATAGTAATAATAACAATAATAATAATAATAATAATAATAATAATAATAATAATAATAATAATAATAATAATAATAATAATACTTATAATAATGAATTTCTTTCTAAATTAAAGCTTAGTTTTTCTAAGCAAAAATGATGCTTATTTTGTGTGTTATATGAGCGTTTTCTCATTTCTATGCAAGAGATCATCTGTGATCTGTGTTTTTAGGCAAGAAATTGAATAAAAATAATAACTCATTTTAAAACTGGTATAAAAACATTTACTATACAAAAGTTAATAATAATAATAATAATAATAATAATAATAATAATAATAATAATAATAATAATAATAATAATAACTATAATAGTAATAAAAGAAACAATAATAATAATAATAATAATAATAATAATAATAATAATAATAATAATAATAATGATAATAATACTTATAATAATAAATTTCTTTCTAAATTAAAGCTTAGTTTTTCTAAGCAAAAATGATGCTTATTTTGTGTTATCTGAGCGTTTTCTCATTTCTATGCAAGAGATCATCTGTGATCTGTGTTTTTAGGCAAGAAATTGTCTAAAATTAATAACTCATTTTAAAACTGGTATAAAAACATTTACTATACAAAAGTTATAATCGGTCTTTAATAATAATAATATTAATAATAATAATAATAATAATAATAATAATAATAATAATAGTAATAATAATAATAAAAATAATAGTAATAATAATAATAATAATAAAAATAAAAATAATAGTAGTAGTAAAAGTAAGCTTAGTTTTCTAAGCCAAAATGAAGCTTATTTTGTGTTATATGAGCGTTTTCTCATTTCTATGCAAAAGATCATGTGTGATCTGTGTTTTAAGTTGTGTCAGAATACGACGTTTTCTGTCTGTTTAATATAAGTTTTTAATAATAATAATAATAATAATAATAATAATAATAATAATAATAATAATAATAATAATAATAATAATAATAATAATAATAATAACAATAATAATAATAATAATAATAATAATAATAATAATAGTAATAGTAACAAAAGTAATAATAATAATAATACTTTTAAAAAGGAAAAATGGAGCTTATTTTGTGTGTTACATGAGCGTTTTCTCATTTTTATGCAAAAGATCATGTGTGATCTGTGTTTTTAGGCAATCTAAGCCATTTTATAGTTTTTAATATTTAACAAAAATTTGCTTTAAAATAAAATGTTTGAAAAACCGAAATTAAACTAAATTAATTGTGTCTAACACTTTAGTAGAGGAAAAAGGAGGAGACATAAAAGTCACTAAAGTCTTAAAGTTGTCTTTAGTCGTCATATTAATAACAATAACATTTATAATAACAATACTAGTAGTACTAAATTTGCTTATATGCAAGCGCTTAATTAAGGTAACAGTTTTTTTGTTTTTTGCCTATATCTCGAAAACAGTTACTCCTATCAATTTTTACTTTTTCACCAAAATTAAAGGTGATAAAATTTCCTACAAAATAGTTATTTGCATTTTTCATGTAGAACTAACCATAAGCGAGATATAAGTTTGAAAATAATTATTAATTAAAAAAAAGTGTTTTAACAGAAAATGTCTTGTGATTTAAAATACACTTAATTTGTTGGGTCCAATACTTTATTAGAAGAAAAAGGAGGTGACATAAAAGTCACTGAAGTCTTCAGAGTCGTTTTTAAATGCTGCATTTTTGACTTCGTCTCAAACATTGAAAACTGAATTACATTTTTGTTCAGTAACAGTTACAGTTTTCTTATTGGTTTTTTGCTTATATCTCGAAAACAGTTACTCCTATCAAATTTTATCTTTCTTTCAAAATTAAAGCTGATAAAATTTCCAACAAAATAGTTATTTACATTTTTCTTGTAGGACCAAGCATAAACGAGTTATAGAGTTGGATATAAATAATATTTAACAAAAATTTGCTTTAAAATAAAATGCTTGAAAAACCAGAATTAAACTAAATTAATTGTGTCTAACACTTTAGTAGAGGAAAAAGGAGAAGACATAAAAGTCACTAAATGTTTCAGAGTCGTCTTTAGTCGTCATATTAATAACAATAACATTAATAATAATAATACTAATAGTACTAAATTTGCTTATATGCAAACGCTTAATTAACGTAACATTTTTTTGGTTTCTTGCTTATATCTCGAAAACAGTTACTCCTATCAATTTTTATCTTTTTTTCAAAATTAAAGCTAATAAAATTTCCTACAAAATAGTTATTTGCATTTTTTTGTAGGACCAACCATAAGCGAGTTATAGAGTTGGATATAAATAATATTTAACAAAAATTTGCTTTAAAATAAAATGTTTGAAAAACTGAAATTAAACTAATTTAACTGTGTCTAACACTTTAGTAGAAAAAAAAGGAAAAGACATAACAGTCACTAAAGGTTTCAGAGTTGTCTTTAGTTGTCATATTAATAACAATAACATTAATAATAATAATACTAATAGTACTAAATTTGCTTATATGCAAACGCTTAATTAAGGTAACAGTGTTTTGGTTTCTTGCTTATATCTCGAAAACAGTTACTCCTATGAATTTTTGTCTTTCTTTCAAAATTAAAGCTGATAAAATATTCTACAAAATAGTTATTTGCATTTTTTATGTAGGACTAACCATAAGCGAGATATAAGATTGAAAATAATTAATATTTAAAAAAGAAGTGCTTTAACAGAAAATGTCTTGTGATTTAAAATACACTTAATTTATTAGGTCCAATACTTTATTAAAAAAAAAGGGAGTGACATATAAGTCACTGAAGTCTTCAGAGTCGATTTTAAATGCTGCATTTTCGTCTTCGTCTCAAACATTGAAAACTGAATTACATTTTTGTTCTGAAACGGTAACAGTTTTTACTTTGGTTTTTTGCTTATATCTCGAAAACAGATACTCCTATCAATTTTTATCTTTCTTTCAAAATTAAAGCTGATAACATTTCCTACAAAATAGTTATTTGCATTTTTCTTGTAGGACCAACCATAAGCGAGTTATAAAGTTGGATATAAATAATATTTAACAAAAACTTGCTTAAAAATAAAATGTTTGAAATACTGAAATTAAACTAAATTAATTGTGTCTAACACTTTAGTAGAGAAAAAAGAAAAAGACATAAAAGTCACCAAAGTCTTCAGAATCGTTTTTAGTCGTCATATTAATAACATTAACATTAATAATAATAATACTAATAGTACTAAATCTGCTTATATGCAAGCGCTTTATTAAGGTAACAGTTTTTTGGTTTCTTGCTTATATCTCGAAAACAGTTACTCCTATGAATTTTTGTCTTTCTTTCAAAATTAAAGCTGATAAAATATTCTACAAAATAGTTATTTGCATTTTTTTTGTAGGACCAACCATAAGCGAGTTATAGAGTTGGATATAAATAATATTTTACAAAAATTTGCTTTAAAATAAAATGTTTAAAAAACTGAAATTAAACTAATTTAACTGTGTCTAACACTTTAGTAGAGAAAAAAGGAAAAGACATAAAAGTCACTAAAGGTTTCAGAGTTGTCTTTAGTTGTCATATTAATAACAATAACATTAATAATAATAATACTAATAGTACTAAATTTGCTTATATGTAAACGCTTAATTAAGGTAACAGTGTTTTGGTTTCTTGCTTATATCTCGAAAACAGTTACTCCTATCAATTTTTATCTTTTTACTAAAATTCAAGCTGATAAAATTTCCTACAAAATAGTTATTTGCATTTTTCATGTAGGACTAACCATAAGCGAGATATATGATTGAAAATAATTAATATTTAAAAAAAAAGTGCTTTAACAGAAAATGTCTTGTGATTTAAAATACACTTAATTTATTGGGTCCAATACTTTATTAGAAGAAAAAGGAAGTGACATAAAAGTCACTGAAGTCTTCACAGTCGTTTTTAAATGCTGCAGTTTCGTCTTCGTCTCAAACATTGAAAACCGAATTACATTTTTGTTCAGTAACAGTCACAGTTTTCTTATTGGTTTTTTGCTTATATCTCGAAAACAGTTACTCCTATCAATTTTTATCTTTCTTTCAAAATTAAAGCTGATAAAATTTCCTACAAAATAGTTATTTGCATTTTTCTTGTAGGACCAACCATAAGCGAGTTATAGAGTTGGATATAAATAATATTTAACAAAAATTTGCTTTAAAATAAAATGTTTGAAAAACTGAAATTAAACTAATTTAATTGTGTCTAACACTTTAGTAGAGGAAAAAGAAGAAGACATAAAAGTCACTAGAGGTTTCAAAGTTGTCTTTAATCGTCATATTAATAACAATAACATTAATAATAATAATACTAATAGTACTAAATTTGCTTATATGCAAACGCTTAATTAAGGTAACAGTGTTTTGGTTTCTTGCTCATATTTCGAAAACAGTTACTCCTATCAATTTTTATCTTATTACTAAAATTCAAGCTGATAAAATTTCCTACAAAATAGTTATTTGCATTTTTTATGTAGGACTAACCATAAGCGAGATATAAGATTGAAAATAATTAATATTTAAAAAAGAAGTGCTTTAACAGAAAATGTCTTGTGATTTAAAATACACTTAATTTATTAGGTCCAATACTTTATTAAAAAAAAAGGGAGTGACATATAAGTCACTGAAGTCTTCAGAGTCGATTTTAAATGCTGCATTTTCGTCTTCGTCTCAAACATTGAAAACTGAATTACATTTTTGTTCTGAAACGGTAACAGTTTTTACTTTGGTTTTTTGCTTATATCTCGAAAACAGATACTCCTATCAATTTTTATCTTTCTTTCAAAATTAAAGCTGATAACATTTCCTACAAAATAGTTATTTGCATTTTTCTTGTAGGACCAACCATAAGCGAGTTATAAAGTTGGATATAAATAATATTTAACAAAAACTTGCTTAAAAATAAAATGTTTGAAATACTGAAATTAAACTAAATTAATTGTGTCTAACACTTCAGTAGAGAAAAAAGAAAAAGACATAAAAGTCACCAAAGTCTTCAGAATCGTTTTTAGTCGTCATATTAATAACAATAACATTAATAATAATAATACTAATAGTACTAAATCTGCTTATATGCAAGCGCTTTATTAAGGTAACAGTTTTTTGGTTTCTTGCTTATATCTCGAAAACAGTTACTCCTATGAATTTTTGTCTTTCTTTCAAAATTAAAGCTGATAAAATATTCTACAAAATAGTTATTTGCATTTTTTTTGTAGGACCAACCATAAGCGAGTTATAGAGTTGGATATAAATAATATTTTACAAAAATTTGCTTTAAAATAAAATGTTTAAAAAACTGAAATTAAACTAATTTAACTGTGTCTAACACTTTAGTAGAGAAAAAAGGAAAAGACATAAAAGTCACTAAAGGTTTCAGAGTTGTCTTTAGTTGTCATATTAATAACAATAACATTAATAATAATAATACTAATAGTACTAAATTTGCTTATATGTAAACGCTTAATTAAGGTAACAGTGTTTTGGTTTCTTGCTTATATCTCGAAAACAGTTACTCCTATCAATTTTTATCTTTTTACTAAAATTCAAGCTGATAAAATTTCCTACAAAATAGTTATTTGCATTTTTCATGTAGGACTAACCATAAGCGAGATATATGATTGAAAATAATTAATATTTAAAAAAAAAGTGCTTTAACAGAAAATGTCTTGTGATTTAAAATACACTTAATTTATTGGGTCCAATACTTTATTAGAAGAAAAAGGAAGTGACATAAAAGTCACTGAAGTCTTCAGAGTCGTTTTTAAATGCTGCAGTTTCGTCTTCGTCTCAAACATTGAAAACCGAATTACATTTTTGTTCAGTAACAGTCACAGTTTTCTTATTGGTTTTTTGCTTATATCTCGAAAACAGTTACTCCTATCAATTTTTATCTTTTTTTCAAAATTAAAGCTGATAAAATTTCCTACAAAATAGTTATTTGCATTTTTCTTGTAGGACCAACCATAAGCGAGTTATAGAGTTGGATATAAATAATATTTAACAAAAATTTGCTTTAAAATAAAATGTTTGAAAAACTGAAATTAAACTAATTTAATTGTGTCTAACACTTTAGTAAAGGAAAAAGAAGAAGACATAAAAGTCACTAAAGGTTTCAAAGTTGTCTTTAATCGTCATATTAATAACAATAACATTAATAATAATAATACTAATAGTACTAAATTTGCTTATATGCAAACGCTTAATTAAAGTAACAGTGTTTTGGTTTCTTGCTCATATCTCGAAAACAGTTACTCCTATCAATTTTTATCTTTTTACTAAAATTCAAGCTGATAAAATTTCCTACAAAATAGTTATTTGCATTTTTCATGTAGGACTAACCATAAGCGAGATATATGATTGAAAATAATTAATATTTAAAAAAAAAGTGCTTTAACAGAAAATGTCTTGTGATTTAAAATACACTTAATTTATTGGGTCCAATACTTTATTAGAAGAAAAAGGAAGTGACATAAAAGTCACTGAAGTCTTCAGAGTCGATTTTAAATGCTGCATTTTCGTCATCGTCTCAAACATTGAATACTGAATTACATTTTTGTTCTGAAACGGTAACAGTTTTTACTTTGGTTTTTTGCTTATATCTCGAAAACAGTTACGCCTATCAATTTTTATCTTTCTTTCAAAATTAAAGCTGATAACATTTCCTACAAAATAGTTATTTGCATTTTTCTTGTAGGACCAACCATAAGCGAGTTATAAAGTTGGATATAAATAATATTTAACAAAAACTTGCTTAAAAATAAAATGTTTGAAATACTGAAATTAAACTAAATTAATTGTGTCTAACACTTTAGTAGAGAAAAAAGAAAAAGACATAAAAGTCACCAAAGTCTTTAAAATCGTTTTTAGTCGTCATATTAATAACAATAACATTAATAATAATAATACTAATAGTACTAAATCTGCTTATATGCAAGCGCTTTATTAAGGTAACAGTTTTTTGGTTTCTTGCTTATATCTCGAAAACAGTTACTCCTATAAATTTTTGTCTTTCTTTCAAAATTAAAGCTGATAAAATATTCTACAAAATAGTTATTTGCATTTTTCTTGTAGGACCAACCATAAGCGAGTTATAGAGTTGGATATAAATAATACATAACAAAAATTTGCTTTAAAATAAAATGTTTGAAAAACTGAAATTAAACTAATTTAACTGTGTCTAACACTTTAGTAGAGGAAAAAGGAAAAGACATAAAAGTCACTAAAGGTTTCGGAGTTGTCTTTAGTTGTCATATTAATAACAATAACATTAATAATAATAATACTAATAGTACTAAATTTGCTTATATGCAAACGCTCAATTAAGGTAACAGTGTTTTGGTTTCTTGCTTATATCTCGAAAACAGTTACTACAATCAATTTTTATCTTTTTACTAAAATTCAAGCTGATAAAATTTCCTACAAAATAGTTATTTGCATTTTTCATGTAGGACTAACCATAAGCGAGATATAAGTTTGAAAATAATTAATATTTAAAAAAAAGTGCTTTAACAGAAAATGTCTTGTGATTTAAAATACACTTAATTTATTAGGTCCAATACTTTATTAGAAGAAAAAGGGGGTGACATATAAGTCACTGAAGTCTTCAGAGTCGATTGTAAATGCTGCATTTTCGTCTTCGTCTCAAACATTGAAAACTGAATTACATTTTTGTTCTGAAACGGTAACAGTTTTCACTTTGGTTTTTTGCTTATATCTCGAAAACAATTACTCCTATCAGTTTTTATTTTTTTTTCAAAATAAAGCTGATAAAATTTCCTACAAAATAGTTATTTGCATTTTTCTTGTAGGACCAACCATAAGCGAGTTATAAAGTTGGATATAAATAATATTTAACAAAAACTTGCTTAAAAATTAAATGTTTGAAATACTGAAATTAAACTAAATTAATTGTGTCTAACACTTTAGTAGAGAAAAAAGAAAAAGACATAAAAGTCACCAAAGTCTTCAGAATCGTTTTTAGTCGTCATATTAATAACAATAACATTAATAATAATAATACTAATAGTACTAAATTTGCTTACATGCAAACGCTTAATTCAGGTAACAATTTTTTGGTTTCTTGCTTATATCTCGAAAACAGTTACTCCTATCAATTTTTATCTTTTTACTAAAATTAAAGCTGATCAAATTTCCTACAAAATAGTTAATTGCATTTTTAATGTAGGACTAACCATAAGCGAGATATAAGTTTGAAAATAATTAAAATTTAAAAAAAGTGCTTCAACAGAAAATGTCTTGTGATTTAAAATACACTTAATTTATTGGGTCCAATACTTTATTAGAAGAAAAAAGAGGTGACAGAAAGGTCACTGAAGTCTTTAGAGTCGTTTGTAAATGCTGCATTTTCGTCTTCGTCTCAAACATTGAAAACTGAATTACATTTTTGTTCAGTAACTGTTACAGTTTTCTTATTGGTTTTTTGCTTATATCTCGAAAACAGTTACTCCTATCAATTTTTATCTTTTTTTTAAAATTAAAGCTGATAAAATTTCCTACAAAATAGTTATTTGCATTTTTCTTGTAGGACCAACCATAAGCGAGTTATAAAGTTGGATATAAATAATATTTAACAAAAACTTGCTTAAAAATTAAATGTTTGAAATACTGAAATTAAACTAAATTAATTGTGTCTAACACTTTAGTAAAGAAAAAAGAAAAAGACATAAAAGTCACCAAAGTCTTCAGAATCGTTTTTAGTCGTCATATTAATAACAATAACATTAATAATAATAATACTAATAGTACTAAATTTGCTTACATGCAAACGCTTAATTCAGGTAACAATTTTTTGGTTTCTTGCTTATATCTCGAAAACAGTTACTCCTATCAATTTTTATCTTTTTACTAAAATTAAAGCTGATAAAATTTCCTACAAAATAGTTAATTGCATTTTTAATGTAGGACTAACCATAAGCGAGATATAAGTTTGAAAATAATTAAAATTTAAAAAAAAGTGCTTCAACAGAAAATGTCTTGTGATTTAAAATACACTTAATTTATTGGGTCCAATACTTTATTAGAAGAAAAAAGAGGTGACAGAAAGGTCACTGAAGTCTTCAGAGTCGATTTTAAATGCTGCATTTTCGTCTTCGTCTCAAACATTGAATACTGAATTACATTTTTGTTCTGAAACGGTAACAGTTTTTACTTTGGTTTTTTGCTTATATCTCGAAAACTGTTACTCCTATCAATTTTTATCTTTCTTTCAAAATTAAAGCTGATAACATTTCCTACAAAATAGTTATTTGCATTTTTCTTGTAGGACCAACCATAAGCGAGTTATAAAGTTGGATATAAATAATATTTAACAAAAACTTGCTTAAAAATTAAATGTTTGAAATACTGAAATTAAACTAAATTAATTGTGTCTAACACTTTAGTAGAGAAAAAAAAAAAGACATAAAAGTTACCAAAGTCTTCAGAATCGTTTTTAGTCGTCATATTAATAACAATAACATTAATAATAATAATACTAATAATAATAATAATAATACTATATAATAATACTACTAATATTAATAATAATAATACTATTAGTATTATTATTATTAATGTTATTGTTATTAATATGACGACTAAAAACGATTCTGAAGACTTTGGTAACTTTTATGTCTTTTTCTTTTTTCTCTATTAAAGTGTTAGACACAATTAATTTAGTTTTATTTCAGTATTTCAAACATTTAATTTTTAAGCAAGTTTTTGTTAAATATTATTTATATCCAACTTTATAACTCGCTGATGGTTGGTCCTACAAGAAAAATGCAAATAACTATTTTGTAGGAAATTTTATCAGCTTTATTTTGAAAAAAAGATAAAAACTAATAGGAGTAATTGTTTTCGAGATATAAGCAAAAAACCAAAGTGAAAACTGTTACCGTTTCAGAACAAAAATGTAATTCAGTTTTCAATGTTTGAGACGAAGACGAAAATGCAGCATTTACAATCGACTCTGAAGACTTCAGTGACTTATATGTCACCCCCTTTTTCTTCTAATAAAGTATTGGACATAATAAATTAAGTGTATTTTAAATCACAAGACATTTTCTGTTAAAGCACTTTTTTTTTAAATATTAATTATTTTCAAACTTATATCTCGCTTATGGTTAGTCCTACATGAAAAATGCAAATAACTATTTTGTAGGAAATTTTATCAGCTTGAATTTTAGTAAAAAGATAAAAATTGATAGGAGTAACTGTTTTCGAGATATAAGCAAGAAACCAAAACACTGTTACCTTAATTAAGCGTTTGCATATAAGCAAATTTAGTACTATTAGTATTATTATTATTAATGTTATTGTTATTAATATGACAACTAAAGACAACTCTGAAACCTTTAGTGACTTTTATGTCTTTTCCTTTTTCCTCTACTAAAGTGTTAGACACAGTTAAATTAGTTTAATTTCAGTTTTTCAAACATTTTATTTTAAAGCAAATTTTTGTTATATATTATTTATATCCAACTCTATAACTCGCTTATGGTTGGTCCTACAAGAAAAATGCAAATAACTATTTTGTAGAATATTTTATCAGCTTTAATTTTGAAAGAAAGACAAAAATTCATAGGAGTAACTGTTTTCGAGATATAAGCAAGAAACCAAAAAACTGTTACCTTAATAAAGCGCTTGCATATAAGCAGATTTAGTACTGTTAGTATTATTATTATTAATGTTATTGTTATTAATATGACGACTAAAAACGATTCTGAAGACTTTGGTGACTTTTATGTCTTTTTCTTTTTTCTCTACTAAAGTGTTAGACACAATTAATTTAGTTTAATTTCAGTATTTCAAACATTTTATTTTTAAGCAAGTTTTTGTTAAATATTATTTATATCCAACTTTATAACTCGCTTATGGTTGGTCCTCCAAGAAAAATGCAAATAACTATTTTGTAGGAAATGTTATCAGCTTTAATTTTGAAAGAAAGATAAAAATTGATAGGAGTAACTGTTTTCGAGATATAAGCAAAAAACCAAAGTAAAAACTGTTACCGTTTCAGAACAAAAATGTAATTTAGTTTTCAATGTTTGAGACGAAGACGAAAATGCAGCATTTAAAATCGACTCTGAAGACTTCAGTGACTTATATGTCACCCCCTTTTTTTTCTAATAAAGTATTGGACCTAATAAATTAAGTGTATTTTAAATCACAAGACATTTTCTGTTAAAGCACTTCTTTTTTAAATATTAATTATTTTCAATCTTATATCTCGCTTATGGTTAGTCCTACATAAAAAATGCAAATAACTATTTTGTAGGAAATTTTATCAGCTTGAATTTTAGTAAAAAGATAAAAATTGATAAGAGTAACTGTTTTCGAGATATGAGCAAGAAACCAAAACACTGTTACCTTAATTAAGCGTTTGCATATAAGCAAATTTAGTTCTATTAGTATTATTATTATTAATGTTATTGTTATTAATATGACGATTAAAGACAACTTTGAAACCTTTAGTGACTTTTATGTCGTCTTCTTTTTCCTCTACTAAAGTGTTAGACACAATTAAATTAGTTTAATTTCAGTTTTTCAAACATTTTATTTTAAAGCAAATTTTTGTTAAATATTATTTATATCCAACTCTATAACTCGCTTATGGTTGGTCCTACAAGAAAAATGCAAATAACTATTTTGTAGGAAATTTTATCAGCTTTAATTTTGAAAGAAAGATAAAAATTGATAGGAGCAACTGTTTTCGAGATATAAGCAAAAAACCAATAAGAAAACTGTGACTGTTACTGAACAAAAATGTAATTCGGTTTTCAATGTTTGAGACGAAGACGAAACTGCAGCATTTAAAAACGACTCTGAAGACTTCAGTGACTTTTATGTCACTTCCTTTTTCTTCTAATAAAGTATTGGACCCAATAAATTAAGTGTATTTTAAATCACAAGACATTTTCTGTTAAAGCACTTCTTTTTTAAATATTAATTATTTTCAATCTTATATCTCGCTTATGGTTAGTCCTACATAAAAAATGCAAATAACTATTTTGTAGGAAATTTTATCAGCTTAAATTTTAGTAAAAAGATAAAAATTGATAGGAGTAACTGTTTTCGAGATATAAGCAAGAAACCAAAACACTGTTACCTTAATTAAGCGTTTGCATATAAGCAAATTTAGTACTATTAGTATTATTATTATTAATGTTATTGTTATTAATATGACAACTAAAGACAACTCTGAAACATTTAGTGACTTTTATGTCTTTTCCTTTTTTCTCTACTAAAGTGTTAGACACAGTTAAATTAGTTTAATTTCAGTTTTTCAAACATTTTATTTTAAAGCAAATTTTTGTTAAATATTATTTATATCCAACTCTATAACTCGCTTATGGTTGGTCCTACAAGAAAAATGCAAATAACTATTTTGTAGGAAATTTTATCAGCTTTAATTTTGAAAAAAGGACAAAAATTCATAGGAGTAACTGTTTTCGAGATATAAGCAAGAAACCAAAAAACTGTTACCTTAATAAAGCGCTTGCATATAAGCAGATTTAGTACTATTAGTATTATTATTATTAATGTTATTGTTATTAATATGACGACTAAAAACGATTCTGAAGACTTTGGTGATTTTTATGTCTTTTTCTTTTTTCTCTACTAAAGTGTTAGACACAATTAATTTAGTTTAATTTCAGTATTTCAAACATTTTATTTTTAAGCAAGTTTTTGTTAAATATTATTTATATCCAACTTTATAACTCGCTTATGGTTGGTCCCACAAGAAAAATGCAAATAACTATTTTGTAGGAAATGTTATCAGCTTTAATTTTGAAAGAAAGATAAAAATTGATAGGAGTAACTGTTTTCGAGATATGAGCAAGAAACCAAAACACTGTTACCTTAATTAAGCGTTTGCATATAAGCAAATTTAGTACTATTAGTATTATTATTATTAATGTTATTGTTATTAATATGACGATTAAAGACAACTTTGAAACCTTTAGTGACTTTTATGTCTTCTTCTTTTTCCTCTACTAAAGTGTTAGACACAATTAAATTAGTTTAATTTCAGTTTTTCAAACATTTTATTTTAAAGCAAATTTTTGTTAAATATTATTTATAATCAACTCTATAACTCGCTTATGGTTGATCCTACAAGAAAAATGCAAATATCTATTTTGTAGGAAATTTTATCAGCTTTAATTTTGAGAGAAAGATAAAAATTGATAGGAGTAACTGTTTTCGAGATATAAGCAAAAAACCAATGTAAAAACTGTTACCGTTTCAGAACAAAAATGTAATTCAGTTTTCAATGTTTGAGACGAAGACGAAAATGCAGCATTTAAAATCGACTCTGAAGACTTCAGTGACTTATATGTCACCCCCTTTTTTTCTAATAAAGTATTGGACCTAATAAATTAAGTGTATTTTAAATCACAAGACATTTTCTGTTAAAGCACTTCTTTTTTAAATATTAATTATTTTCAATCTTATATCTCGCTTATGGTTAGTCCTACATAAAAAATGCAAATAATTATTTTGTAGGAAATTTTATCAGCTTGAATTTTAGTAAAAAGATAAAAGTTGATAGGAGTAACTGTTTTCGAGATATGAGCAAGAAACCAAAACACTGTTACCTTAATTAAGCGTTTGCATATTAGCAAATTTAGTACTATTAGTATTATTATTATTAATGTTATTGTTATTAATATGACGATTAAAGACAACTTTGAAACCTTTAGTGACTTTTATGTCTTCTTCTTTTTCCTCTACTAAAGTGTTAGACACAATTAAATTAGTTTAATTTCAGTTTTTCAAACATTTTATTTTAAAGCAAATTTTTGTTAAATATTATTTATATCCAACTCTATAACTCGCTTATGGTTGATCCTACAAGAAAAATGCAAATATCTATTTTGTAGGAAATTTTATCAGCTTTAATTTTGACAGAAAGATAAAAATTGATAGGAGTAACTGTTTTCGAGATATAAGCAAAAAACCAATGTAAAAACTGTTACCGTTTCAGAACAAAAATGTAATTCAGTTTTCAATGTTTGAGACGAAGACGAAAATGCAGCATTTAAAAACGACTCTGAAGACTTCAGTGACTTTTATGTCACTTCCTTTTTCTTCTAATAAAGTATTGGACCCAATAAATTAAGTGTATTTTAAATCACAAGACATTTTCTGTTAAAGCACTTTTTTTTTAAATATTAATTATTTTCAATCATATATCTCGCTTATGGTTAGTCCTACATGAAAAATGCAAATAACTATTTTATAGGAAATTTTATCAGCTTGAATTTTAGTAAAAAGATAAAAATTGATAGGAGTAACTGTTTTCGAGATATAAGCAAGAAACCAAAACACTGTTACCTTAATTAAGCGTTTGCATATAAGCAAATTTAGTACAATTAGTATTATTATTATTAATGTTATTGTTATTAATATGACAACTAAAAACAACTCTGAAACCATTAGTGACTTTTATGTCTTTTCCTTTTTCCTCTACTAAAGTGTTAGACACAATTAAATTAGTTTAATTTCAGTTTTTCAAACATTTTATTTTAAAGCAAATTTTTGTTAAAAATTATTTATATCCAACTCTATAACTCGCTTATGGTTGGTCCTACAAGAAAAATGCAAATAACTATTTTGTATGAAATTTTATCAGCTTTAATTTTGAAAGAAAGATAAAAATTGATAGGAGTAACTTTTTTCGAGATATAAGCAAAAAACCAATAAGAAAACTGTGACTGTTACTGAACAAAAATGTAATTCGGTTTTCAATATTTGAGACGAAGACGAAAATGCATCATTTACAAACGACTCTAAAAACTTCAGTGACATTTCTGTCACCTCCTTTTTCTTCTAATAAAGTATTGGACCCAATAAATTAAGTGTATTTTAAATCACAAGACATTTTCTGTTAAAGCACATTTTTTTTAAATATCAATTATTTTCAAACTTATATCTCGCTTATAGTTAGTCCTACATAAAAAATGCAAATAACTATTTTGTAGGAAATTTTATCAGCTTTAATTTTAGTGAAAAGATAAAAATTGATAGGAGTAACTGTTTTCGAGATATAAGCAAGAAACCAAAAAACTGTTACCTTAATTAAGGGCTTGCATATAAGCAAATTTAGTACTAAAAACAACTCTGAAGACTTTGGTGACTTTTATGTCTTCTTCTTTTTCCTCTACTAAAGTGTTAGACACAATTAATTTAGTTTAATTTCGGTTTTTCAAACATTTTATTTTAAAGCAAATTTTTGTTAAAGATTATTTATATCCAACTCTATAACTCGCTTACGGTTGGTCCTACAAAAAAAATGCGAATAACTATTTTGTAGAAAATTTTATCAGCTTTAATTTTGAAAGAAAGATAAAAATTGATAGGAGTAACTGTTTTCGAGATATAAGCAAAAAACCAATAAGAAAACTGTAACTGTTACTGAACAAAAATGTAATTCAGTTTTCAATGTTCGACTCTGAAGATTTCAGTGACTTTTATGTCTCCTCCTTTTTTTTTCTAATAAAGTATTGGACCCATTAAATTAAGTGTATTTTAAATCACAAGACATTTTCTGTTAAAGCACTTCTTTTTAAATATTAATTATTTTCAAACTTATATCTCGCTTATGGTTAGTCCTACAAGAAAAATGCAAATTAGTATTTTGTAGGAAATTTTATCAGCTTTAATTTTAGTAAAAAGATAAAAATTGATAGGAGTAACTGTTTTCGAGATATAAGCAAGAAACCAAAAAACTGTTACCTTAATTAAGCGCTTGCATATAAGCAAATTTAATAATATTAGTATTATTAATATTAATGTTATTGTTATTAATATGACGACTAAAAACGACTCTCAAGACTTTGGTGACTTTTATGTCTTCTCGTTTTTCCTCTACTAAAGTGTTAGTCTTAATATAGTTTAATTTCGGTTTTTCAAACATTTTATTTTAAAGCAAATTTTTGTTAAAGATTATTTATATCCAACTCTATAACTCGCTTATGGTTGGTCCTACAAAAAAATGCAAATAACTATTTTGTAGGAAATTTTATCAGCTTTAATTTTGAAAAAAAGATAAAAATTGATTGGAGTAACTGTTTTCGAGATATAAGCAAGAAACCAAAAAACTGTTACCTTAATTAAGCGTTTGCATATAAGCAAATTTAGTACTATTAGTATTATTATTATTAATGTTATTGTTATTAATATGACGACTAAAGACGACTCTGAAACAT